>NW_015505680.1:659320-677977 GCF_001515645.1 Sinocyclocheilus grahami
TAGACCTGCTGGTGAAGAAGTGACAGGTACAAGAAAAAAAACACGTATACGCAAGGGATGGACAGAGATATTGGGGAAAATGGAAGTGAAGGTGCAGTTCAAGAACCTTAAATAATTTTGCACAGCTCCAGCCTAAGGGTTTAGACCTTTGTGAAAGCCATACAAATAATAGGGTTGTTTGTGGTTTCAGAATTTGTTGTGGGTGTATAGGATGGCCTGGATGAGTATGAGATTTCCCAGCCTGAAGCTGTAATAAACAGATTTGGCAAACTATCTAGTGCACATCTGTGTTTGCACTCCGGAGAACGTAACAGGTTTCAATTTACATTTACAGCGTTCAGCAATGTAGCTAATCACATACATACCTGTTAATTTATTGAACGCAATGACCAATCAGAGGCATTAAAGTTAGAACCCATTCAACGCTTAAAACGCTGGAGTTTTTGTCCAGTGCTCAGTTCTGCAAGCTCGAGAACCATCATATTATAACGATGTAAATACAAGATTAATTGTGCAGTACAGAGAGATTCATTGATTATAACGGAACTTTGTGAGATCGCAATCAGCTAAGATGAATGACAGGTTTTTAGGGAGCTCTCTTTGCATGCTTTATGTAGGCTATATGTAATTAATGTTATCCATATAGGCCTATTTGTATAAAACTTTAGTTTTTCACGCTACACGCTGGAAAATCCTCTTGCAGGAGATGATTCCCTTCCTAAATTATAACATTAGCTATATGTTTTACATGTATAAAGACCCACTTATGCTGTTTGAGAAAAATGTATAAATATAAATGATTTTTTATTAAATTATTGTCTTTTAAATTTCCACTGTGCTAAAGCCAAAGCAAATTTAAGAAAATATTATCTGGAAATATTTATTTCATGAATTCATATCAAGTTATTTTTTTCTACCCAGTTGCATAAAATAAAACATTAAATTCATGGGGGGGGGGGGTAATATTACTGGGTAATAGTAAACCACTTTTTTCTTTAGGACTACACCACTGCTGGCAACACTTCATCGCCGGCACTTATAGTAAACTGAAAGCAATAAAATAACCCATGGACAGGTTTTTGCTGACAGGATACGACATTCGGTAAGGGAAACGCAAAACTTATCATGATATTATATGTCATAAAGTTATTAACCCTGTCAAAAACAGTAGCATTTAACACTAGTACACGCAGATCTGTAGAACAAGTAGGTCCATGCCATGTCATTCAGTATAGTTACATTTTCACAAATCATGCTAAACTTTCATAAGAGCACTAGACAGTTATTGTAGTTATGTATTGTTGCAATAAACAACTGATAAAATTATCCACCCTTAAATATAGTAAAGTGTTAACAAATTTTTACACAATAAATAGGGTATGATTTTAAAAAAATCATCCCTCCAAAACAGAAAACATCTTTCACAAGCATCTACATGTCTGTCTCCTTTAAAGTGTTTATAGTGTATATAATGAGTTGTATTTGTATGGGTTATTATAACACAATTCTTTAACACCAACCCCCGTCATCCCCTGCTTGAGTGGTGCCACTCTGGACTTTCCCATCATAAGCATGCAGCTCTTTTGATCATGGTCATTTGTCTGCAAAAGGTATGTGACAGTCCCTTATCCGTTCTCGCTAGCATCTGCAAAGTGGTGCAATTGAAAGGTCTTGACATGCCCAAATCCTGCAGGTTTGATACATCTACTCACACAACCAAATAATCCGTTTGTAATCAGATTGACGGCTCAATCGGACTGAAAAGCCTTCATGTAAAACACCTTAATGTATCCGATTGAGCTTGATCGGAATTAAATTTCGATCGGATTGAAGGGGGTGGTTTATTCCTTTTCTAATACGATTGAGAGTGCATGTAAACACAAACTGAAAGGACTGCGCATGTGCAATGACGCAGAAATAGCGTAATGACGTATGATGCGCGGAACGAGTGGCTCTTCCTTTTGAAGTGTTGTGTAAATGCGTGTCTGTCATTATAAAACTCTCCTTTCACTCGGCAACTGTGAATTGGAGCAGGACAACCTCCCACCAGTCCTTGTTTTGGATTCTCATCCACAGGCGACCGGTTTTGGGTGCGGTTAGGGGCATTTTTTGCATGATAATTATGAGCAGTACGGCACAGCGGTTTATATGTATATTTATCCATAAATGGATAAATATTAATTCTGCTGTTAAAAACAAATAAAGAAACCGTGTAGGAGAGTGGTTATTATGTGAAAACAGTGAGAAACTCTATATTTGTGCAGTGTGCGCATGTAAAAAAAATCCATTCCGATTTGAAGCTTGTGACATATAAACGCGCACATCAACCCGATCACTTTATTTAGCGTTCATGTAAACACTACATTCAGATTCATCAATAAACGCAAAACTTATCATGATATTATATGTCATAAAGTTATTAACCCTGTCAAAAACAGTAGCATTTAACACTAGTACACGCAGATCTGTAGAACAAGTAGGTCCATGCCATGTCATTCAGTATAGTTACATTTTCACAAATCATGCTAAACTTTCATAAGAGCACTAGACAGTTATTGTAGTTATGTATTGTTGCAATAAACAACTGATAAAATTATCCACCCTTAAATATAGTAAAGTGTTAACAAATTTTTACACAATAAATAGGGTATGATTTTAAAAAAATCATCCCTCCAAAACAGAAAACATCTTTCACAAGCATCTACATGTCTGTCTCCTTTAAAGTGTTTATAGTGTATATAATGAGTTGTATTTGTATGGGTTATTATAACACAATTCTTTAACACCAACCCCCGTCATCCCCTGCTTGAGTGGTGCCACTCTGGACTTTCCCATCATAAGCATGCAGCTCTTTTGATCATGGTCATTTGTCTGCAAAAGGTATGTGACAGTCCCTTATCCGTTCTCGCTAGCATCTGCAAAGTGGTGCAATTGAAAGGTCTTGACATGCCCAAATCCTGCAGGTTTGATACATCTACTCACACAACCAAATAATCCGTTTGTAATCAGATTGACGGCTCAATCGGACTGAAAAGCCTTCATGTAAAACACCTTAATGTATCCGATTGAGCTTGATCGGAATTAAATTTCGATCGGATTGAAGGGGGTGGTTTATTCCTTTTCTAATACGATTGAGAGTGCATGTAAACACAAACTGAAAGGACTGCGCATGTGCAATGACGCAGAAATAGCGTAATGACGTATGATGCGCGGAACGAGTGGCTCTTCCTTTTGAAGTGTTGTGTAAATGCGTGTCTGTCATTATAAAACTCTCCTTTCACTCGGCAACTGTGAATTGGAGCAGGACAACCTCCCACCAGTCCTTGTTTTGGATTCTCATCCACAGGCGACCGGTTTTGGGTGCGGTTAGGGGCATTTTTTGCATGATAATTATGAGCAGTACGGCACAGCGGTTTATATGTATATTTATCCATAAATGGATAAATATTAATTCTGCTGTTAAAAACAAATAAAGAAACCGTGTAGGAGAGTGGTTATTATGTGAAAACAGTGAGAAACTCTATATTTGTGCAGTGTGCGCATGTAAAAAAAATCCATTCCGATTTGAAGCTTGTGACATATAAACGCGCACATCAACCCGATCACTTTATTTAGCGTTCATGTAAACACTACATTCAGATTCATCAATTGGAATGAATTCAGTCCGATTGAACCAAAAATTGTGCATGTAAACGTAGCCACTGAAGTTTGCGAGCTTCTGCAAATGTTCCAGCCAGGACAGCTGCCTCTCAGCCTTTTTCTCTACAATTTTCTCATCCCATGCTATTTTCTCTCAACAAAGGTCTTTCAGAATGAGCTTTGCTGGTAGCACAAATGGTGCTAGGAACCCAAGAAGGTCGTAAAAAGCGCCAACAGCTGACAATATACCTCTTCTGATAACTGGTTTGTTTTGCACTTCAATCTTAAAATTAAACGTGTCATTCTTTGTACACCACAGAATTCCCAATGCTCTTTCCATGGGAAGCAACCCACTGTCCAGATCTAAGTCTTTCATGTCAGTGGCTCATTCCTCTTCAGGGATGGACGAAAGTACAGTTCTCCTATTTCTAGTCTATTTTGTCAAATGGAACCCACCTCAATTTCAAAGCACTCTGATGTCTCTTGCAAGAATGGCTGCTTGTTCTTCAGTTGCCACTGATTTAAGGCAATCATAATTGTAAAAATTCTTCAAGAGTGCCTGAGTTGCTTCTGGAGTAGTGTCGTTGATTTCATCTTCTGCTGTTCTTTGAAGAGTGTAACAAGAACAACTCAGTGAAGACGTTGCCCCAAACAGGTGTGCACACATCCTGTACTCCTCGTCATCTTGATCTAGGTTGATCTGGCCACCAGAGAAACCTCAGGAAGTCTGCATCCTCACTAGGTACTCAAACCTGATAAAACATTGTCATTGCAATCGGCTCCTCACAGAATCTAGTCAACACCCCAATAAGCGTGTTGGTGAGGTTAGGCCCTTGAAGTAACTGAAGTATCCTTGGTAAGATGCATTACAGCCGAAGACAACACAGATTTTTTTCTTTTTCTGATGATAAACCCCGTGGTGTGGAATGAAAACCACACCTTTCCATCACCAAGGTGCAAAATTCTCATCCGGTACTTTCTCAGTGAACCCTTTCTCAATTATGTTGTTCATAAATCCGGTGTAGTCCTCATGGAACTAGGATTCCTTTTGAGTCTGAAGGCTCTTGAGACGCTGTTGAGTAGACTTGGTCACAGACATCATGAACTGTCTGTCTTCTTGAGACATTTCAGAATTATCCTCATAACGACTCTCAGGAAAATCAAGATTAAACTGCTTCATCAGCAAATCTTCAATCATCTCCACAGATGTGCGATTCACTGTACAGCTCTGTATACCAGATTTTCTTGTCTAGATGCTCTCTTCTTTCGGTCCATTGACTATCCAGCCAAGAACTGTCTTCACTGCATAAGGCCCGTTGCTTCTGCTGTTTATCATCTTCCATGGTTCCATGCCCATATGAGAATTCACTCCAATATGTAGCACTACTGCAGCCTGAATATGTGGAAGACGAACCTCATGCAGGTAAGGCCATTTCTCAATATCCTCCTGTTTAGGTATGTTCCCTTCTTTCACAGGCAAGTGTTGCTGAGTCAGGACATTATGTAGATCGATATAAGTATTCTTTTTTAAACCACAAACTTTTAAGTCAGACAGCAAGTATCCCCGCACCTTTCTTTGTTGACCCATAGTACAAAGCAGAAAATTAGTCTTCTTGCCCTGTATGTTCAGTTAATGCATGATATCTTCTGTGCAAAAAGTGGTTGTGCTTCCTGGGTCTAGGAAAGGATAAGTCTCTACTGATTTTTCACTCTTCTTTGATTTCACCTTTACAGGTATAATGGAGAGGATGCACTCACCATCGCCAGCCCCAGTATATCCACAAGTCTCCTGATCCAGTGAGAGAAGAGCATTCGAAACTGCAAAGTCGTGGTCTTCTGACTTTTCATCTCGGTTATTTTCTTGTTTAACGAAATGAAGGACACCTGGATGTTTTAGTGAGCAATCTGGATATGATATTCTCCTCTAACAATCTTTACTCACTTGTCCCTGTGTTAGAGATTTGCGCTACGCTACTGGTCAGTATGAATAATCAACACTTTGAGATTGGATTTCAGTGGTTATTTTGTAGTGAGTTAAATTTTAAAATTTGTTACACAGTTAAATTTGTTACACAGAACCAATGTTTCAAATCATGAACATGATGGGAATGAGCTTGGGACAACACCAGAACTTCAATCCCATGTGGCAAAAAAGGTAGGAGCCTTTTTGGATGGTTGAGACCCATACAAGACCTGTTATTTCTACTGAGTATCTTCAGCTTGTCATACAAATTTTACAAATGCACAGTAGTTACATTTCAGAAGTGTTTTGAACCTGATCAGTCTGAAAACAGAGATGAAGATGAAGAACGTAAGCAAACTCATCATTTGGTTTCATACAAAGTTGCATGTACACATAGGTACAGTACAGTAATATAGATAATAGGCTGGCCCGTGTGGTCCGATCCAACAGATGAGCTACTGTAGCTCAAATTGCTCAAGAAGTTAATGCTGGTTCTGATTAAAAGGTGTCAGAATATACACAGTGCATTGCAGTTTGATGCGTATGGGGCTGCATAGCCTCAGACCAGTCAGGGAGCCCATGCTGACCCCTGTCCACAGCCGAAAGCACCAACAGTGGGCACTTGAGCATCAGAACTGGACCACGGAGCAATGGAAGAAGGTGGCCAGGTCTGATGAATCATGTTTTCACCATTTTACTATTTTTCTAGACTTTTTATTCATTTTAATCAGTCTTACAGCCTGACCAGACAAAGAAATCTAAAACAATTACATTTATAATTTTACTGTAATTTATTACAGTCACACAATTTGAAATCTAAAATTTTAATTATATACATGCTAATGTTCACATAAGATTCCATTTTGAATTGTACTCAGTTCTTTTATGGAGCATAATTTAAAGGTTTTAATAATATGGATTTTAAAGTTTTTTTTCCCCTTTTTTGTGAAGGACTGTTAATTTTTGTTTTATTTATTTCATTTATTTTTGCTCTCCAGTGTATTTTAAAAAGTTAGTTTTCTTATATGCACCAGCTCTCAGGGGTATTTCCATCAGTAGCCGCAGCTATTGTGCAGTAGAGACCATCTGTGTGATGTAAGGGTCTATATCTCCGGGTGGAGAGGAGAGCAGGTGAGAAGGATGGGTTTCATTCGTCTGTGTCTGAGGGTAGAGATCCAAACTGCCGGAAGACACTGGAAATTTAATTAAAAGATAATCAGAGATGGTGAATGGTTATATATCAGTATCATCTGAATATGGTTAGATTAAACACAAGGTCTGAGAGGGTCTGTACCTGGCTCTGGTGAAGTGGACTGCAGATGTAAAGACTCCTCTTCAATAGGAGTTTCAGCATGACCCTCAGGATCTGAGGTGAAAATCTGATGGAGAGGAAATGATAGAGCATTTAAAAGAGTTGCTGTAGATTCACATGCTGTTTTACCTGAGGACTGAAGAGTTGTCTTGAATTCCTCAAATACTGTTTTGCTTTGAATTGCTGTAATGAATAGATTAAAGATAGATAAATAAATTAAAGATAAATTCCTTTTTGTCTACTGATCATTTTTACACTTTATGTGGAACATATTTTGTAACAGAATATTAATTTACATGTGCACATGGCAAAAGTTGTTATGGGTAAATTAATTTCTTAGTTTATTCAGGATAAGCTGAATGCCATATTCATATGAATATGCCAAAGTCTGTGGAACATGTAAATCTTTCTTCTATATAAAGCCCGTTATATAGCCCTTAATCTGAAAATGATGTGCATGTAATCATGTCAGTATGATGAGTTTGCGTTTGGCTCATGCCTGTCGAAGAGCTGTGAGGTTAGTCAGTGTCCCAATGCTGTTGCTGTCTGCGATGACCATAGCCTGGGACAGAAGACTGGAGGAGGGGTAAGAGCTCAGGTCTGCTTTGCTGTACACTGAAACACACAGTATTACAGCAGAATTTTGGTGAAGTCCACACTATTTTTCTGAAATGAGAAAAACTAGGTCTGTCCATTTAAAAATCACTGTTCTGGGTGGTTTCTAGAGCATTGCTAGAAGTTTTCAAGTCAGTTCAAATGTCCACCAAATAATAGTGATGCTTGTCTTGATGCACCACTAATGAATTACTCAGACCTCTAATTAAGAACTTACTGTGGCATGGTAACTGAGCCATTGTTGCCATGAAGGAGCTTGGACCAATATGACTCTGAAGCTGCTGCACTATTGGCTGCTGAGCTGAAGTGTGAAGCTGCTGCTGAAATGAGATTGGCTGAAGGGTAGTAAAACCTCCCCCTACATTGTTGATGACCGTCTGTGGTTGAGAGGACGTCAAGCCTACAATAAAAGACATCTGTTAGCATTAATTAGCAGTGTGTTGGTGTTAAACTATTAATGCAGATTACTATATATGCATTGTACCCAGGGCTGCATTAAGACCGCACTGGGCCCCGGGGCTATGACTTACTGCCGGGCCCCCATCAAAATAATGAGATATATATATACAGGAAAGTATTGAAGGAGATCCAATAATAATTGAATATATATTTATAGCAAACTATATTTTATTATATGATATGATTAATATCATGTTTTTAAATATGATGGTTTCATTCTAAACATGGTGATTATCTCTAATACGGACACCCAAAATAATATATGATCTTTACCATCTGAATCTAACCATGTCAGGTCAACAAATGGAAAAGTCAGCCATCTATTAATTATCATGTTAATTACTGTGCGCCTTTAGCCCCAACAGCAGGGGGCTAAAATACCATACTTTTACATATTCTTTCCTTATTTAAAAACTATTGCTTTAATTATCTAAAACAAAACTGAAAATCACAAAGAAGACCTTTCTCTCAAGATATATACATTAATTTTAGCGATTCTCATTTGCTACTTAAATCTACAACATTTTTAAAAACATAACATATTAGATCAAGTAAGCACAGAATCAACTTTGCACTGCTGCGCGCCATCGCGTCAAAGATCAGACAAATATACATGTGCATCTTTAAAAACGGATGTTTTGGAAAGTGCTACGCCACGTTTTTGTGCCATTTATTGGTTTAGATGAAAATAATATCAAAGGCGGCTTTTACCCTATATATATAGGTACCTTATATATATATATATATATATATAATGCTTTAAATAGGATTTTTATACCATATCAAAATTCTTGATGCACTGAAATTTCATAATTTTTGTTACCAATTTCAATATCAATAAAAAATAATACTAGCCTAAGTAAAAATAAGCTTCAAACAGTTGCTGGGCCCTCACTACTTCCATATATGAGAAGAAGAAGAAAAAGGAAAAAAAACACTATTGGAGTCAGTTGGGACCAGAAACTGGTTACGATCATTCTTCAAAATATCTTCTTTTATGTTGAGGAGAAAAAGGAAATTCATAGAGGTTTAGAACAATTTGAGGGTAAGTATATATGATGACAGTATCTTCATTTTTGGGTGAATATCATTTTAAGATCTCATCATATAGAAGGATCTCATATAGCCTAACACATGCTTTATCTTTTACTATTAACATTCATTTAAGACACAAATAACTGTGTTTACGAGGATACTCGCAAAGACGGGCATTTTGACACATAACTATGTGTATTTGAGCGTTTAAGCACAAGGAGCGAAAGTTTAGTCAGTAATACGAGCAGGTGTATCAGGTAGAAACCGTTTTAACGCACGCATTTACCAGAATGAATTCTGCCCCGCAGCGTAATGTCCGTGAACAGTATAAACCATTTGTTTTAAAACACCTTGAAATGATAAGCTTAGACTACATCATGACGCTCTTCAATCAACGATTGATATATTTCTACCGGATTATCTCCCAACCCTTAAATGAATATAGTTTGTTCAAACACAAAAACAATATAAATCCAGTTAATAATCAAACTAACCTAAAATCTGTGTGGACGATGACACTGTTTTTGTCTGCTCCGTGTGCCCGGTTCACTTGCTTTTCCGGCAACTTCCACTCCATCATCAGCTTTAGTAAAATAACCTGATAGCTGTCATGTTTTTTATGTCGTTTGTATTTGAAGCCCCTCTCTCTTTTAGAATTGCTGACATTTTTACTTATTGAATTGTTCTTTGCGTGACCATTTCCAGATTACTCCAGAACTAAGTGAAGAGAGGTGAATGCAGACATAGGCTACTGGGCAGCAATCACCTGATAGATACGTGCGCATATCGTTCAAAAGTCGAATATAGAATAAATGCATTTGATTGGTAAACCAAATTCAGACTTTACGTTTCAATTTCAAATGGTAATGCATGGAATTTACGGAAAAGCTCAACTAAATAGCGCTAATAAATGGGGGGCTTGGTAGCTTTGGCGATCGGCGCTCCAGTCAATCTACTCCACAGCCAATCACGGGCCCCCTCCTTGCTCGGGCCCCGGGGCTTCAGCCCCGCCTAGCCCTATGGTTAAAACGGCCCTGATTGTACCTATGAAAAGTGAGGAGTCCCCCAGACTCATAACACTTGGCATGATCAGTCCTGGAGGAGTAGCAGAGGATCCTGACACTCCATGCAAGGAAGTGAGAGTACTAACAGGAGGTAAGGAGCCACCGCCAGATGCCTAAGAGAGAAAATGGAAAATTTGCCTTTCAGGTTTCAGCTTCCATTTGCCTTAAATGCATAGCAAAGGGGAAAAAATGAAAATGATGTCATCATTTAATGAAGATTTAAAAGTCTCAGTGTTTTTGTCCATACAATGAAATTCAGTGGAGTCCAGTGTTGTTTTGGACCACACTTATGGCGCTTTTCCACTGCGTGGTACGACTCGGCTCGGTACGGCTCAGTACGGTACGGCACGGCTCGGTTCGGCTCGGTTTGCGTTTCCACTGCAGTTTAGTATCGCTTTAGAATGGGCGGGATTAATCACATGTCGTTATAGTTGCGCCGCCTCTACTGCCGCGACTCCTAAAAAACCTTTTCATTCCGCGTCGCCCCATCAATCTCTCGCTGGATCCGCTCCTCTGCTATCAACGAGAGGACCGTCTGTACTTCCTCAACAGGGGAACAGCCACTTTTGTTTTTCAAAACAGTTGCGTTCGATCCTTCGCTGGCTGTGCTGATTTAAATCTAGCGGTTCTTTTGTGTTTGTGTTGCAAGTTCAGTGACGCAGGTAGTGATGGTTCTCTCCGGCCAATCCGTGATCAGCAGAGTTTACACGTCACGTTTTGGTAACGGTACGGTACACTTGGAACCCCAACCGAGGTGGTACTAAAAAAATTACCAGGTACCAGGTACTGTACCCAGTGGAAAACCCCCCAAAAGTGAACCGTACCGTGCCGTACCATGCAGTGGAAAAGCGCCATAACTTTCACGGTATGGACAAAAACAGTGTGTTCTGCAGAACAAAGAGAGTCATAAATGTTTAGAAATAAGAAATGGGAAAAAATGAAACGAGTGAGTGAGTGAAGTGACATGTGGCCAAGTATGGTGACCCATACTTGGAATTAGTGCTCTGCATTTAACCCATCCAAAGTGCACACACACAGCAGTGAACACACACACACACCGTGAACACACACCCGGAGAAATGGGCAGCCATTTTTGCTGCGGCGCCCGGGGAGCAGTTGGGGGTTCGGTGCCTTGCTCAAGGGCACCTCAGTCGTGGTATTGAAGGTGGAAGAGAGCGCTGTACATTCACTCCCCCCACCTACAATCCCTGCCGGTACGAGACTCGAACCCGCTACCTTTGGGTTACGAGTCCGACTCTCTAACAATTAGGCCACGACTTCCCCCAAATGGTGTTTTTAAATGTGAAAAACCGCCACTAGTTGGCGTCAAGTCAGTGTCTTATCGAGTGAGTCATTGAATCGTTTGATTTGTTCAAAAGAACTTCAAAAGAATTCATTCTGGAACGAAGCAAGTGGCTGATTTCATGAATGGGTTATTGAATCATTCACTCAAGCAATTCGTTCAAAACACAGTTTCATTCAGGAGCCAAACAGCTGTGTGTTGCTCGGAGATGCCTGATGATCCTGCTATCGATTTGGAACTATTTTCGTTGGTTAAATACAGACAGACAATACAGTATATATAAGTCACTTAATATTAACTTCTTGTATGAACTTCTTGTTCATACTTCATTTCCAACCTGCTTGCCGTTATTGCGAGATGAAAGCAAAAAAACAGCTAAAACCAGCCTAATCTTGTTGGCTGATTTTAGCTGGTCATCCAGTCTGGTCATAGCTGGTCAGCAGGCTGGTTTTAGAGAGGTTTTGGCCACTTAGCTAAAACCAGCTTAGCCAGTCTGGGAGACCAGCTAAAACCTGCTACTTCCAGCTTAAACCAGCTAAGACCAGTCAACCATCTTAGGCTGGTTTTAGCTGGGGGGGGTTTTCAGCAGGGAGTGATCACTTAAGTCACTAACTGTTCCCTTAATCTCACTGATGTATGGTGATGTGTGTAAAATAGTGTAAAGGAATCTCACTGATTTGTGATGGTGTGTATCCAGGAGTGTATGACTGGGTTCTAGCTGGACTGGACTGGCTAGATGACCTCTGTCTTCACCACCGGAGCTTCTCACTGTGCCCAGACTCTCACACACCACTGGCTGACTGTACTTCAGAACTTTAGGATATCAGCAAATAGAAAGGTGGGTAAAACAGGTCAGATTTAGGGAGAAATCTAGGGAGATTAATTAAAAATCAACCCATTGGTCATTAAAAAGGTTATTTTATATGCAACAGAATATCAGTCAACAGATGGGACAGGTATGGGCCTGATTGACGTCATACCTGTTAAAGGACTGGATGGTAGCATCTGGCCTGTCAAGGGAGCTGATTGGCTGCTGTAGGGCACGTCCAGTGCCAGTTTGTGGCGAAATGCCTCCTCTTTACGCCGATTCGCGAACCAATTATATACACGAACCTCTGTGACCAAATTATAACCCAGGCCAGCCAGCTGAGATGGAGGAACTCCCCTCTGAAGACACTCCGCTCTAAAACTCATATACATGCAACAGTTATTACCTACGTCGCACCTACATTTTGGGTTATGGCAACCAGATCACTCGTTACCTGTTGCACTCCTCCACCAGTCCCTCCCTTTCCTCCTTACTGGGGTTTTTCTGTCGTTCATAGGCCTGGAACAGGATTTGTTGGGACGCTGGGCCCCATTTGAATCGATTCCTTCGTCCCTTTCTCACATCATCCCCGGATTCCTCTCCTGACATGACACCTCGACTGGCATTGGTGAACTCTGCATTGATCAGGGTGTGAGAATCGTTCATTCTAATTGTGTAATTCTTAAAGATGCATTAAAACAGAATTTTATGTAAGAGAAATAAGAAATGGTCATACTCACGCTGGTTGATCTCTGCCTGTTTCTTGACGTACCAGCTGTACAGAGCGGCACGCTTTTGATTCTTCATGGGTGTGCCCTTGTTGAGGTGCTGGGAGAGATGGGATTGGTTGAGGCCGGTGGACTCCACCACCTCTCTCTGTGGTAGGTTGTGCTGCTGCATGTAGGTCTTCATCATTTTAGCCACATGCCAAGAATCCTCTCTAACACACACCAACACATTAAAGGGTTAGTTCACCCAAAAATGAAAATTCTGTCATTAATTACTCACCCACATGTCGTTTCAAACCCGTAAGACCTTCGTTCATCTTCGGAACACAAATTAAGATATTTTTGATGGAATCTGAGAGCTGTCTGACCCTGCATAGACAGCAATGCAACTGAAATGTTCCCAAGTCCAGAAATGTAGCAAGGAGATCTGTCAAATAACCCATGTGACATCAGTGGTTCATCCGCAATTATACGAAGCTACGAGAATACTTTTTGTGCGCAAAAGAAAAAAAAATAACGACTTTTTTCAACAATTTGTCTCCTCCGCATCACCCTGGTGCCATTTTGTAGCATATCCACTGGACGTAAACGTTTGTATGCTGTTCTGTGTCAGATTCCATCAAAAATATCTTAATTTGTGTTCCGAAGATGAACGAAGGTCTTACAGGTTTGAAACGACATGAGGGTGAGTAATTAATGACAGAATTTTCATTTTTGGGTGAACTAACCCTTTTGAGCAAGGATGCATTAAATTGATCAAACGTGATGGTAAAGATATTTATAATGTTGCAAAGATGACTATTTCAAATAAATGCTGATCTTCTGAACTTTCTGTTAATTAAAAATCAAGGAAAAAATGGATTCCACAAAAACATAACATTGGTTATAATAGGAAATTTTTCTTGAGCAGCAAATCAGCATATTAGAATGACAACTGGTGTAATGATTTGCAATACAGAAATAATTTACATTTTAAAAAATGTATTAAAATAGAAAGCAGTTATTTTAAATAGTAATAATAAAATGCTCAATAAACATAATGAATACTGATAATTAAGTTAAGTATGATGTCGGGAACAGAAAAATGTCTTTAATATAAGCATAAGATTTTAATTTCAATTAGAATTAAGTTTTTAATACATACACCCTTTAAAATGTAATTGTGACAGACAGGCTCCAAAGTGGCTGATATTGGAAAGAAAATAATATATGAATACATTATTATAACTTATTACATAAATATATATTCTAAGTAAGAGATAAAACATATATTCCATGTTAGAGATAAATGTGTTGTGTGACAGACCATTATTATGTTAATTATATCAGTAAACACACATAGTATACTAATGGCACTGTTTCCTGAAATTACAACATATTCAGAAATTTTACAATTTATTTTTAACATATTGAAGAAAAATCTTGATTAAGTAAAAAAAACTTTTTATTAAGACTTTTTATTAAGCTTTGGGAGAAGGTGAGGGGAAGAGGAAGGATAGATAATACAGAGGTAGAAAGGGTGCAATGTTTACACTGTAAGATAAGGCAAGAGACAAGGGGCCAAAGTCCAGTAAAAGAGATTGCAAATAACCCTCGTGAACACAAACACACAAAGCTTTACTAACACACAAACATATCCAAAAGCAATGCATTTTACCTTTACAAATCACTCACAAATTCCCTTTGATGTTTAAATAAAGTGCATTATAAGTCCATTTATATCTGTGTTCAAAGATCCACACACTTAGAAAACAAACCTCCCCTCACAACAGCACTATCTTTACAATATCACCACTGTCATGTGTACACAAACACACACACTGAGCGATGGACACTGTGTCACTCTGTTAATTTTAACCAGTCGTTGTAGCTCATTTATTAAAACGTTTGAAATGGCCAGAGAATAATGAATATGGTGGGTAATTAGTAACTAAAAAAGGTGGAACCTCCTTTATATTCATCCCATCAGTTGGGAAGCAGAGCACTAGAGAAGAGAGGAAGCAAATGAAAGGACTAGAAGAGAGGAGACCTGAGATGAGCTAGAGAAAAGAAGAAGGTTTAATCAAGAATTTGTGGAGTAAAATATGAAGTTGAGAAGCAGACTTTAGATGATGTTTCTTTAGAAGAACAACATTCGAGGCACTGAAGTCATAATAGATAGTTCAGAATGTGCATTTTGCATGGAGTTTGGATTGATTGATCAGAAGACACCAGGAGACTTACTGTAACAGCTGGTCAACTTCAGCCCTCTGCCTCGCGGCCTCCTCCGGCGGCAGCCTCTCCAGCTCACGGAATATAAGAGGTGGATTGTCCATGTCTCCCTCCTCCGAGCTCTCGCCATCGGCCCGGTCCATCCTCTCGGCACCGGCTGAGGTCCGTTCTCGCTCCAGATCTCCCATGGCCTGGATCAGCAGCTCTTTTGACAGCCCTGATCCCAGCAGAGACCACACCAGCTGCTCCTGTAAGGCCGACAGCCGGCTGCTTCGTTCTCCTCCTGCTCTCCTCCCCTCTCCTCCCTCCATCTCTCACGTTTAAGTGGCCGTTTTTTGTCTATATTTTGCTCACAGAAGCTTTGTCCGTGTCACTGAAGCAATTACCAACACACTCTTTGTGTGCAAACAGACATACACACACACCAAAACAATATCGCACACGTTCAGTATTCACCTCTGTCTCAGGCTTTGAGTTCAGTAGTCTGTCTTTCATATGAACAGCTTCTTTTCATTTTCTTTATCCTTTTCTTCTGTTTGTTTTCCAGTGTTCTTTTGCTCCTGTATTAAGTCTAGATACCTGTTGTCCTTTTGCTTGGAAATGTGATTTTTTTTTTGCTACTTGCTTTTCCTTCATCCCCTCCTCCCTTCCTCTGTCGGTCTCTCTCTCTCTCTCTCTCTCTCTCTCTCTCTCTCTTGGTGAACTTTAGCCTCGGCCTGTGTTGAGGGCAAAGTGTAGAGTCTAGCTATTCAGTAAAAATGAACACTACAAACACATTGAACACTCGCACTGTCATCTTGTTTGTCTTTATTACGAAACCGTGTTTTATCCATGTTCCAGGCTCAGACATCCAATTTTGAACTACGAAAATCTATCATAAAAATATTATTGTATTTTTAAAACTGTGTTGTATTTTTCAAAGAATTTTATTGAGAATAAAATATATGCTAGTGAATAACAACAAAGGGGCTGGGGCCCACAAGGATGACTTAAAATTATTTATTTATTATTTATATTAATTTTTATTATAGTTAATTTGTACAAATCACATTGTGTAAAAATCACATTTTGTAAAGTGATTTTAAAGATTTCTAGACCTGAAAATGTAATGTAAATTAATAAAATAAAATGCTGTGGACTTTGAACAGCTGGGTGACATAGAGCGAAAAAGTTTGAGAAAGAATCAGCTATTTTATAAATCTTTGTTTATCATGAGTAAATGTCATTTCCACCTGAATGAATGGTGATATGTGATGTAGAGGAAATGATTTTGCTTGTGATGAAAATGTGGTTCATTTCTACTGTTATAAGTGAACAAATTAAATGTTTATTATTTTTTTTATTTGAAGTGTTCAAGGGAGTTTATATCTCAAAATTAAAGTTAAAAATGCATAACTAATCACAAAATGGGACATTTTAGAAATGAGACAAGGCTGTTCATAAAACTCTATTGTGTAGTTTCTTTTTTTAAACTTGAGTATACAGTTCCATAAAATATTACCATATGATCACTTTACAACTGCAGTAAACTTACAAAGGTAATGTCACTGTTTCTTAGACTATGGCCTGTACTAACATTATCTGGAAAAGTGCAGTACACCTGCACTGTACAACTGGAAATGGAGGAAAATATATCTAAGCAAACAAGAAAAAACAGCAACCCAATTCATTAACTCATATAATTAAAGCAAAGATATTTCTAGTATGCTGATTTCCTGCTCAAGAAATATCTCATCATTATCAATGTTGAAAATTGCTTCTTTTTTTATGAAAAGTGTGATGCATTTTTAGGATTCATTGATGAATGGAAAGTTTTTACTTCAAAATTCTGACTACAAAATTTTGAACAGTAGTGAAGTTCCTAATATGTGTAAACATGATTTGGTAAATGTTGTGCATTGCATGACCTAATGTTTATATTGGAGTACTTGACTAGCATTGGATGCTCAACAGACTAATCAAAATTACGATCTGAAACATTTTTTTTTCTCTTAAGTTCTCAATGAACCCTGAAAATGACCAAATTCTTTATGTTCAGTATGTGAGGCCTTTCAAATTTATATAGAATTTTTTTGACACAAAATATCTCAAATAATTGAGAAGAAACAATACACTGGCCACAGAAACAGAGAAACAAACCATTGCATATACAACGCTAAAAAGAATTTAATATATAGAACTGTAATTATACACTATTTACATTTATACAGTGATACCTTTTTCTCACAGATAACACCCATAAGTTAATAAATTCAATTTACATCCTGAAGTGCATAGTGTTCCATATAACATCGGCCACTCTGAATTACACTAAGCTTCTACTGAAGCACCATTGTCACAGAACAATGAGAATCATTAGCAATTCTTTAAAAATAGCGAACCATCCAGGGAACATTCACACCAGGTGTTAGTGGACTGAATGGACGGAGATTTTATGGCCACAAAGAACTTGTGAAGGGGGAGCGCTAGGGATTGACGGTGTTTGGCTGGACACAGAAGCAGTTTCAAAATGTATTTGCTAAAACACTGTTCGATACGGCTGCATGTGTCTTGCTATCTGTACGTCAGAGCGATGAAGGGTGCATGTTCTAGATGTACACCATAATCTTGACAGGGCTGTGCAATATTGTCCAATAAGCTGCAGTGTAATGCCAGTCCCAGCTCTAAAGTGGGCTGCAGGGGGGTCTCACCATCCCTGCTCTCATTCACCTCCCCCCACACTACAGGCTCTGTGTCTTGAAGGGATGGGGGTCTTTGCTTTTGGACAACGACCCCTGGTCTGGACAAGCCCCTCACCCGATGCATTTCCATCAGGCTTGGACCTCTACTGGCTCCTCCGATGACCAGCTGCAGGGCCTGGAAGAGGGCAAGCAGATCAACTCTCAGCTCCACGACACCATCTCTCAACCAGACACTGTACCTGCAGAGAGAAAGAGAAAATAGTGATGACTTTATTTGCAGTTCAGTTAAGCTATTCCTTGGAGTGAACCGTGCTAACAACATTTTCACTTCATCTATCAAGTTCCTGTGTCTCACCTAGTAGGGAACCCTCGTTTCTCCAGCGAGGGCAGCACGGGTTGGATGGTGAGGTGTTGGGGGTTTGAAAAGTGAAAATGAACTTCTGCTTTCTCCAACGGTGGTGACAGCACATCCTCGCCGAGCAGAAACTCAATGTTGTAGTCTTGACAAGTAAGAAAACGACACATTAGGGGCACTGTTGTCACATAGTAAATATACCTATTGTAAAATTGTTTTACCCTGCTAAAAAAAATAACTTATAACCAGGGTCATGATTTAGGTTTATGGTGGTTTTGGTGCTGGTCTAGTTTTGCAAATGAATTTTTGACAGAAAATTTTGCAATTCCAGTCTGTTGAGGTTCCTCTTTGTCTTTTAACATCCCTGCCTATAAATATATATTGAAAACAGCACTATTCATATAGTTTTTAAATGTGTGATATTGCATGCTAAAAGTTTTAATTACAGTACTTTTTGGGGGGGGGGGGGGGGGGGGGGGAAAAC
>NW_015505680.1:677998-710879 GCF_001515645.1 Sinocyclocheilus grahami
GGGGGGGGGTTGAAAAAGCTGAAACCAGACTAAGCTGGTTGGCTGGTTTTAGTTGGTCTTCCAGCCTGGTTGTAGCTGGTTTGCAGGCTAGTTTTGACCACATTTAGCTGATCAGACTGGGAGACCAGCTGAAACCAGCTGAACACTAGCTTTACCAGGCTCGGAGACCAGCCTGGCCAGCTTAAACCTGCTAAGTCCAACCAACCAGCATAATTTGGTTTTAACAGTGTTTTTTAAAATTATTTATTTATTTTGCCACAAAATAAATTTGCTCGGGCGCTACTGTTGCTATGTTTACTTCAACGCTACTTCTGTTGGAACCTTGAAAGCGTAGATTACTAATTTGAATAACTGTTTTAATTTAGAACCACAGCCTAATATTTTTTGTTCTCTTGGATGCTTTAAGACTTAATTACCCTAATTAAATTTACGGTTTATCAGCAGAATTGTAGCTGGTAAAGCTAGTTGACAGAAAGTCTTGCTAGCATGGGCGGATTTAGTGATTTGGGGGCCCCAGGCAAAATACAGGAATTTTTTTCCCAAATCTTTTTTTCCGTTTAAATCTAGATTCAGTTTTTTTATTTCGTTTTAATTTTTCTGGATGATTATATTAAATTTTAACAAAAAAACATGTCTAATTAATTAAAATCATGAAACTTGTTTAATTTAACAGCAATTTAGGCCTATTAAAAGTTTAACAAAAATTACATTCTTAGGGCCCAAATTCTGTGCTTTCCATTTTAATTTTTCTGTATTCCATTTTAATGGTTTAATCAAAAACATATATAATTAATTGAATTCATAAAAACAACTTAATTTATTCATTTGTATACAATAATAGGGCCCTATGAAATTTAAATCTAAATTTTATTTACTTATTTTTTTTTAGAAATTCTGTGTTGTGTATTTTCATTTTTCTGGTAATCAAATGAAGGAAAAACATGAATCTATCTTTTATTCCAATGAAAATTAAACAAACCCTTTAATTTTTGTACATTCAAAATGCTACACAACAGAAGTTTACTGTGTAACGAGCAATGTCACGGAATTAATCAAATATTGAATGAATAAATCAAATGCAATTCAGTGCACTTCAATCAAACCGCGATATGGACAAGTGTATGTGAATATTAAATGGAAAAAATACTATTTAGCTACTACAGACGACAACCGCGAGCATTGCAGGTGCTTAAATAGCAAACTAGCAAATGAAACGCGCGTCTGTGCCGTTCATTCCGTCACATTCCGCGTTACACAGTAAATTCAGTTTTTATGAATAGATTCCGTCCCCATTTTCTACATCGCCCTACTTTTGCTAAGAAACACGTTCAACGCGGACGCACAGACGGTTGTCGTGGTAATAATGAACACCAGAGCAACCACAGCTCGCATATAAAAAGCATTTTAGTGGGCCCTTGGCTTTTGGGGGCCCAAGGCTGTCGCCTACCTTTGCCTAATGGTTAAGTCCGCCTCTGCTTGCTAGCTAAGCCTGGTGGGAACACCAGCATCCCATGTTGAGGACCAGCATCACATTTTCATACACAAGGTGTCGGAAAAGAGAGCTACTTACCCCCAACTTTTCCGCCTTGTATTCCCTTGACACTTCCACACTGGTAGCCCATTTGACAACAGCGATACACCCGTCTAACGAATCTGAAGAGGGGTTGTTCTGGGAAAACAGCACGACGTGGACCATCACTCATCGTCGATAATATCTTCAGACGGTACATCTGTCCCCAGTCACCAAGCGGAGTGGTGCTCTCCGTCCACGGTGCGCTCAGGAGGGCGCACTGGTCGTGCTCGGATCCTGGTTCGCGACGGCTCCGTCTCTGGACGTGTCCGATACGGATTTTACGCTCTCCTTGAAACGAAGTTACCTTGTGAAGTTGTGTACGAAGCGATCGGCACTGTACTCCTATAGCAATAGTCATGAAAGCGAGGACCAGCAGTGAAACTCGTGCGCGCGTAACCATGGCCATTTCAAGTGTCCACATATATTGCGCTCCGGAGATGCTTGACTCGGGCTCTCCACGATACGAATAAGGCAAATCCTCCTGCTCTGACAATAAGCTCAGTTTCTTCTGTGGAATTTGAACTCTGGCTTCTTTTGACTCTCCTCCCCCTGGTTTTGTTTGGGACCCTTAAGCAGCCATTCGCACCCCCGTCGACCTTTTAAATGGGTCTGCATAATGAGGCGCCCAGACCCCTGCCAGTCCAGTCCATTCTTATTCTCACTCCTAATGACCCTCATTACAGAACATCTGCACCATCACCAGCGAGTTGCTCATTTGCAAGAGAAACAACGTGGACCAAGGGAAGCATAAAACTTTCCCAAACTGTCCTATCCTCACACTAGCTCCACAACCAACAGAGAGGTAATCTGGGATATAGAAACCATTCATCTGGGTGCACATACACTGACCTTAAGTAGACAGTTAAGCTACACTTTGTAATTCATACTAACTCAAATGTATGAATTTAACTACATAGATAACAAACAATCAAACCAAATAGCTTTCTCACAATTAACTTCACTTTTGAAGTTAATTTAACCAGATAGTTTCAGTGTGATTTTTACTGGATGTATGAAGCATGTTACCCAAGTTACCCAAATACTTTTTGTGCCACTCTCTAAATACTTCTGCATGTGCCAATTATTTAACAGATCTAAACCCTCCTGACAGAATCTCAAACAGGTTTATTAAAGCACATTTATTAACACTCAAGCACAGTTTTGTTCCATTTAAAAAAGGTGAAAATTTCAACAGCTATGCACATCTAACAGTAACACTGAATGGTCTAAGCCATTTTTTAAAGCCTCAGTTCTCTATTCCATTTAAACAGCAAAGGGCTACAGCAGAACCAGTCTCTCATGACGGAGACACTTCCTCTATATTTTAGTATTATTGGGATGAGAGTACATTTTAATTTTCAGCCTCTACTTTTAATTACAAAATGAACAAACAGCAGCCTGTTATATAAACAAAAACATGCATTACATTCTGAGCAGTACAAGAGAGACATATATAGTATACATATGGTAGATCTAGGAAATAAAAGAGATCTGAGAGAAATTGAAATCTTTTAAAAAAGCCCAGCTAAAGCAGGTTAACTCCATGTTTAAGGAGCCGCTGACGGGCTTTTCTGGGCAGTGAGAAGGCACTATCCTGAGGATCAGGACTTCCAGAGTTTCTGACAGGTGTTCCCTGCTGGAGAAAATATGTCTCCTGGGCCGTGCTACGGGTTCCATACACTGCCGAGCTACCGTTCCTGTAATTCATGACATAAACACAGCGCTTAACTGAAATGTGCTTAAATTATTAATAATGTTCACATACAGATATAATAACACAAATTAATCAAAGAAAAAACATTGTCAAAATACACCTTAAAAGATGAAAATTACAAAACAGGCATTCAAAAACACACCCTAACCTGACAATGGCCTCCTGTAGTGTGTCTAAGTGTGAGAAATGTGAATGGAGCAGCTTAGTGGCCCTAACAAAGGCTTCCTGGGGTCCAGCGGAGCGCACACATACATTAGCTACAAAACAAATTAAAAGTCACAAACTATTTCAAGAACACACATAAAATACACAATAATTTGTGACTGTCACCATTTTGACTGAATTGAATAAGATTCTATATGATGTTTATATATATATGAAACAGGACTTACTAGTGAGAGTGTTTTGAATGCAGTCATAGTGGGCAAAGGTGTAGGGCCCCGGTGGACCGGGTGTCCCAGTCGAGGTATTTCTCAGGTGAGCCTCAAGCCCATTTAGTGATGCCAAGCTGCTGTGATGCTGCAATTGTAGTAGAGAATACTTTTATAACAGAAGAGACAGCTTTTGGGGTCTGTAATTGTTATTTTAAATGTTTTTTAAAGTTTTATGTTCACTAAGGCTGCATTTATTGCATCAAATATACAGTAAAAATGTGCTAAATAAAATGTATTTAAAAAAATCGTACAGACCCCAAAGCTCAAAATATTGGGGATTCACACACTCAGAAAAATTCACTCATTTAAAATAGCAGTTCACCCAAAAATGAAAATTTGCTTAAGATTTACTCACCCTTAGGCCATCCAAGATGTAGATTAATTTGTTGGATCCTCTGCAGTGAATGGGTGCCGTCAGAATAAGAGTCCAAAGAGTTGATAAAAACATCATAATAATCCACACCACTCCAGTCCATCAGTTAATGTCTTGTGAAGTGAAAAGCTGCATGTTTATAAGAATCAAATCCATAATTTAGGCATTTATAACTTCCAACCATTGCTTCTGGTTAAAATATGAGTCATCTGTCCATATTATTGTTTTCTCCAATGAAAAAGTCGTCTCATCTGAATCAGGTGAGAAATATGCACAGATCAAGCACTGTTTACAAGCGAAAACAGTTTACAGTTTTACTAAACAAACATGTCAGGATTTTGATGTGAGAGGACAACATAGGATGGACTTTTTCACTGGAGGAGTTTTTATTATGGATTATGGTATTTTTGCCAGAAGTGACGGGTTAAAATTTAAAAAAGCCTTGATGAATTTGCCAAGTCGTTAATTTGATGAACTGGAGATGTGTGGATTACTTGTGAATTATTGTGATGTTTTGATCAGCTGTTTGGACTTTCATTCTGACGGCACCCATTCACTGCAAAGGATCTATTGGTGAATTGGTAAATTTATCCAAATCTGTTCTGAAGAAGAAACAAACTCATCTACACATTGGATGGCCTGAGGGTGAGTACATTTTCAGCTAATTCTCATTTTTGGGTGAACTATTCCTTTAATATGTACAAATTATTTCAAACAGACACAAACTCATGTTTCTCACCACTTCCTCTCTGGCTGTGGGGTCTGTGTTGAACTCTGGCTCTACCAGCAGGGCCAAGACCAAACCTCTGACTCTATGCTGGAATGTCTTGTGAAGTGAAAAGCTGCATGTTTATAAGAATCAAATCCATAATTTAGGCATTTATAACTTCCAACCATTGCTTCTGGTTAAAATATGAGTCCTCTGTCCATATTATTGTTTTCTCCAATGAAAAAGTCGTCTCATCTGAATCAGGTGAGAAATATGCACAGATCAAGCACTGTTTACAAGCGAAAACAGTTTACAGTTTTACTAAACAAACATGTCAGGATTTTGATGTGAGAGGACAACATAGGATGGACTTTTTCACTGGAGGAGTTTTTATTATGGATTATGGTATTTTTGCCAGAAGTGACGGGTTAAAATTGAAAAAAGCCTTGATGAATTTGCCAAGTCGTTAATTTGATGAACTGGAGATGTGTGGATTACTTGTGAATTATTGTGATGTTTTGATCAGCTGTTTGGACTTTCATTCTGACGGCACCCATTCACTGCAAAGGATCTATTGGTGAATTGGTAAATTTATCCAAATCTGTTCTGAAGAAGAAACAAACTCATCTACACATTGGATGGCCTGAGGGTGAGTACATTTTCAGCTAATTCTCATTTTTGGGTGAACTATTCCTTTAATATGTACAAATTATTTCAAACAGACACAAACTCATGTTTCTCACCACTTCCTCTCTGGCTGTGGGGTCTGTGTTGAACTCTGGCTCTACCAGCAGGGCCAAGACCAAACCTCTGACTCTATGCTGGTATAATACTGAGGGCACTAGAGAGGTGTCTGTTAGGGTCTCATGTGGTGAGGGGGTGTTTGTGGGTTCATATTTCTCCTTGAGTCTCCCTTCGACTTGCTTGCTCTTTGTTCTTGCCTCTTCCTCTGTTTCTCCTTGGAAATTGCCATTTTTATTGGTCACATGATTGTTAGCGTCCAGGTTATTTTCTTCATTTTGAATCTGGTTGTCATGGTCAGAGTGGTTATCAAGACAGTTTGACTGCTCATACCCATTAGTGAGTGCTTTGATTTCATCACTCTGAATGTCCTGATCTGAATTTAAACCTTCGCTTTTGGTTTCTGACCCCGAGTTTGCATCTGTATCCTGCTTTATGTTCAGGCCTGCCAAACTTTCTTTCACTGCACACAACTTAGTTCCGTTAGACGTGCTGTGGTCATGTGAGTCAGGAGTAAAATACTCTGATTGGTTCATGAGATTGGAGTGAAGGGGAGAGTTAACCCTTGAGGGAGAGGGGCTGAAATATGGTTCATCAGAGAGGGAGGAGCGAGGAGACGACGGCATCGTCTGATAGGACGTTGGGGGATACTGCATGGGATCTAAGCTTGAAGAGTCAGTATCTGTGGTTGGGGTGTCAGATAAAGTGCGTGATAAGAGGCGGGACTTGCTGGGTTGGCAGGGAGGTTGATTGCAGTGAGACCTAAGAATGAGAATATTTATAAATACCAATGAATATGTAAAGACACCGCTGTTCAAACGTTTGGGGTCAGTAAGCCGTTCCGAATCTAATGAGACCAGTCTTATTATTTTTGGCCAAACTGGTCAGAAGTTATAAGCAGAAATGTCAATTGTTTATATGTTTTGATCAGTGGGTGGCGCCATGCTGAAACTACTCAGGTGCCTTCAGGTCATGCTTGTTACATGTACCAAGTTTGGTCAGAATCTGCTAAAGTGTTGCAAAGATACATGTCAATTTTTGAACGAATTTCGTCAAATTCATTAACATGCTTTACGAGAACAGTTTGGTCTATTGGAAGTCTTTTGATAACTTTTTGCCAGCATTGTCTGAAGATGATCTGAGCCAATTTTGGTGAAAATCAGACATACTGTCAAGGACAATTTCGAAAAAGTTGATTTTTCGCAAAATTCATATTTGCTAAAAATCTTGACCCATAGAAATTTTGAGGTAATTTGAGATACAGACTCCAAATTTGCTATGGTTAATATTGAGACTGTCCTCTATCTGTGTGCCAAATTTCAACCGCAAGTGGTTCTATGGCCTGCCATAGACTTCCAGAGCAGAAGAAGAATTACTGTATTTTTTATCAAATAATGCAGACTTCTTTCAAAAACCTTTAAAAAAATCTTAACAATCCCAAACTTTTAAACAGTAGACTATATACATATATCCACAAAACGCAAATATCTAGTAATGCATACACTTCTTGGTTTGTACCTGCATGCTCTATCCACTGGGTAGCAGCGGAGCATGTACAGTTCAGTGGGTGTCAAGAACACCTGTGTGGTAACTGTGAAAGAGGACGGTGAGCCCACAGATGAGCTCAGGCCATTGGCCGTCACCCGGAAATCCTGTAATGAGACATAGGGATAAATACGCAAGGATATAAGCATAAGCATATATATATATATATATATACACAGTATATGCAGTATCAGGAAACTTGACTGTACCTGGCTGTACGTTTGCGTCTCATACACCATCACCTTCACTGTCAGCGCAGGAGGCATCTGAGTACTAACCACCCTGTAGAACAGAGGATTGTCACTCTAAATTGCTTTAGCCACTTACAGATACATGATCAATATTTGGAATAAATATGAATTATCGTAAACAAATTTTCTCCTGCAGTGGAAGCTCACCTGCCCCTGTAGAGGATACAACCTGCCAGGACCAGAGGACATCGCTGACATGCCTGAAGAATGAGGGCAGCCTTCAGCAGCAGCAGAGGATCAATCTGATGCAGGAGTGAGGAGAAGTAACCATTCGCAAACAGGTTTGTGAAAATGATTCACAATAAACATGAGGACAGGATACTTTGCTCAAGGCTTGCTGTTGCAGTACTGACTGAATGCATCATTTTGTGGCACACGTTTACCGTAATAGCAAGTTTAAAATCTAATAGTTCCACATAATAATTCGGTAACACTTTACTTGAAGGGGTGTGCATAAGACTGACATGACACCTTCATAATCATGACATGACACATGTCATGAATATGAAGGAGGTTTTATGCATGTTTATGACAACTGTCATTAAGTGTCATTTGCTCAGTTATGTCATTTTTAATGACCTAACCCTAACCTAACCCTACCCTTACCCCTAACCATAGCCCATAACAAAGACATCTCAAACAATGTAATCTTTGCATTAAAAATTACATAACTGAGCGAATGACACTTAATGACAGTTGTCATAAACATGCATAAAAAACCTTCATATTCATGACATGTGTCATGTCATGATTATGAAGGTGTCATGTCAGTCTTATGCACACCCCTGTAACCAATAATTCCACTCATACTTACATGTGTGGAGTCAATGGTCCTCAGGCAGCTGAAGATGTTGTGAAGCTCAGTGGAGCCGCCCTGCAGGTGACAGAGATATCTGGCCCATCGTAAAGCCAACTCCTCCTTACTGTACAACTGTGTTGAAGTGCAGCAAAACACAACATATAAGTGGAATTGCTCTGATATGGTATTAACTTTTAATAGATATGAAGTATCGTTCACAAAGTTGGGGTCTGTAAGATTGTATTTTTTGTATAATGAAGCAGGGTTATTATATCTAACTAAAACCATAAAACCTTTTCCGCTACTTAAACTTTAACTCAAAATAAAATATAAAAAACATTTTTTAGTTAGTTGCCAGTGCAATATTTGTCATTTTTGTTTTGTCTAACATTAAGTAATAAAATAGCTAAAACAAAATGAACTATAATAAATACAAATGAATAAATATCGACAAAAACGCAGCAAAACAGTCATATTGCAAATTCTTATTGGAATTAGAAATATCTCTTTTCTATTTTAATATAGATGTCAAAGCTGAATTTTCAGCATCATTACTCAAGTCTTCAGTGTCACATGATCCTTCAGAAATCATTGTAATATGCTGATTTGGTGATCAAGAAAAATTTCTTATTAAATATTTTTGTGGAGCCCATGATACATTTTTTGTCAGGACTCTGATGAATTTAATGTTTAAAAGAACATCATTTATTTGACATAGAAATCTTTTGTAACATTATAAATATCTTTACTGTCACTTTTGATCAATTTAATCCATCCTTGCTGAATAAAAGTGTGAATCAAACTTACCGACCTCAAACCTTAAACAAATATACTCATGTTAAATCATAATCAGTGAATAGAACACTGTAGACTGTGATGTTGCACCTGGTAGCTCTGACGCACTGGTCCATTGTAGAAACAGAAAAGGGCAATCAGCTGATCAAGTAAGTCACACACACTCACATCAGGAATGTCAACCACACAGCTTAATGCCTGGAAACCAGAGAAAGATCCCATTCAAAAGAGTTGTGAAACCACCAAAAAAAGTGCACAAGGTCTTCCTTGTAGTCGAACTAAGTTTGTATTACTCTGTTCCAAAACCTTGGCTCAATTTAAGTCAGGAGGAACTAGGCACCAAGAAATTAGGTTTTGTAATGTCATTTCCCAAAGACAAATGTTCTCTTACCCAAAGAAAGCTATCCTTCATGCGGACAGCATATTTGCTTTTGCGCAGGCGAAACAGGCGTACCGGAGATGAAGACATCTCAGACACACAACGACATACACCGGCAAGCTGTCCACAAAGCAGCTCTTGTTGGTCTACTGGTGTCTGCAACAGCACACACACCATCATGCATATGTATATTAAGTATTATGAAGGTCGTCTTTTAAAACAGCCGCATTATAATATTGTTATGGAAGGTGCAGTTGCTTCTTCATGCTTTAAACAAAATATAAATCATTTTCATTACAAATTACATTTCTTTACAAATGACATCAATTTAAACAGGACAAATGTCTTACATCCTCAGGAGAGAAGTAGTAAATCCCATCTCTAGTCAGGTCTCCCTCCTCTTGCACCTTTAAACTATCATACAGGAAGAAGAAGCTGCATTCGGAAATATGATGAAAGACATAAGCAGTAAAGTTAGCCAATAAGCCAACCCTCTTGCCTTCCAGTATTACTGATAAAAGTTGAGGAAATTGATACAGAAGTGTTTTCCATTGATGTTAAGCATGACAATATCTCTAAGCATGTATAATGCACTGGGCAGTGAGCATTCTGTTCTCCACGACTGCACTGATGGGTCACACTGTAAGGGATGCTTTTCTAAAGGACATCTTAGGAAGCTGCATACATGTTGTATAGAGCCACAATATATCACTTTGTTTAAAGAAAGAATGTAAAGATTTGCACACTGAATATTATTCTCACCGTCTGGAATCAGTCAAAGCTGCTGTCTCAGCCATTGGCTGCATCTGTTGAAAGAAATAATATTTCACCAAAAAATGAAAATGTACTCATTTACAGGCTATCCAAGATGCAGTTGAGTTTGTTTGTTTGTTTGTTAATGAAACAGATTTGGAGAAATTTAGCATTACAACACTTGCTCACACCAGTGGATCCTGTGCAGTGAATGGGTGCCGTCAGAATGAGAGTACAAACAGCTGATATAAACATCACAGTAATTCACACCACTCCAGTCCATTATTCAATGTCTTGTGAAGTGAAAAGCTGGATGTTTGTAATAAACAAATCAATCATTAATGTGTCTTCTTGACATTAAATGGTTGCTTCCAGCTGAAAAATGAGTCCTCTATCCATAATTTTGCTTTCTCCAATGTAAAAAGTCATCTTGTCTGCATCAGAAGAGAATTATGCACAAACCAAGCACCGTTTACACGGGCAAACAGGCTAAAACAGTTCTAAACAAATGTGTCTGTGGATTTTGATGTGAGAGGACAACATAGGATGGACTTTTTCAGTGGAGGAAGCATAATTATGGATTATGGACTGGTATTTTGTATAATGTACACCTTATCAAAAAAAAAAATGCAGTGCATGATCAAATATTTAGGTGAGTTAAATATATATTTTTTGAAGAAAATGCCCTCTCACAAGAGTCACCTAAAAGAGGAATTCATTTTCAAAAAATGAAATTTAGGCCCTGAATAAATGTCTAAAAATCTAGACTGGACCATCTCTATAAATAATTCTACATGATAAAAAGAAAGCTTTAAAAAAAGATATAAAGGCTTTAGAACTTATATGGATCTGTGATCAGACTCAAAAATCCTGATCGGAGCACCCCTAGTCAAGATCGAATCATTATAATACAATTATAGATCTATAAATGTCTAAGTTACTAATAAAACTTACAGTACCTTCAACTACTGTCGATGTTACTGTAACTGTTGCACAAATGCTCACATGTTCTTGATTTCTCTGAAATGCACACAGAAGTGGACACTTCTTCACTATATTTATTTGTACTTCATTGGAGTACTACTGAAACTGAATACTTGTTCTTTAACTCAATTACATTTTCAAGGCAAATATTATGCCTGTCACTCCTTACAATTTCGTTTAGAACTCCGAAGTACAAAACATACAAAGCAATGCGTTTAAATAGTATTCACACATTCCAGTTCACGAGTTCACACATCAGTTTAGAAATACAGAGGTAGACACGCACGTCCAGGTGTAAATACAGTAACATACTATTCATATACAATAGCTATTCATATAAAGCATTTATTGTTGCACTCATGTCAAGAGTAACATAAGTAACAAAGAAATATTTAAACTTTTAAATGCTTTCAGAAATCCTTGTTTTAGATTAGATACTTTTTTAAACGAGTAAATCATTTGGATTATTCTCCAATCATGCTGGACATCACGATCATCAGGTTTTGCACTAGTGAGGTTCATTGAGTTGCTGTCAAAAAAAAATAAAAATAATAATAATAATGGGAAGTCAGTATTAACGAAAGAGAATCGACAATAAGAACATGCTGTCGTGCATTTAGTATTCGATTATATCCATGTTAGATAACGTATGTTTGCACCGAATTGATCACGCAGATGTGGAAACAAACAGGTTGTTCCTCCATGTTTCTTGTCTGTGCAACAAGAACCGAAACGAGTATTATTTTGACTCACCGTCGGCGGGTTGAATGAAGTTTAGATCAACTTTACGCATGTCATCCAACTTCAGCCGAGTTACTCGATCCAACCCACACTCCCCTGATTATTCATGTTCACTTAGAAAATACTGTAAACAACACTCGAGTATCCAAATGCCAGTTATATATTTAGAATAAACGGAAACTGATAAGATCTCGTTTTTCATTATGCCATATTTAGTTTTTGAGAAGGAATGTGTCACAAGAGTAGTCATGTGAGAGTGTCTTGACAGTACGGCGAGCCTGGAGGAACAAACTTCATTTCGATATCCAGTTTAGCCTTGCGTTTTTCGGGGAAGGGATAGTATACATACAGATTTGATGTGTGTCAACATTTATTTTTTATTTACATATTAAGTCACATGCACCTATAAATATAATTTACACACTTCATAAATCCTTAAGCAGTTTTTAAAAACGTGCTTCTTAAATGCATTTCTCTTCTATACTCAATACAGCATTTAAACAAGTAAAACACAATGATGTATCTCAGGATCTGACTCACTCAGTCACTCCCTTCAAAAATGAGACTTCTAACACGGTTTATAATTTAATGAATAGATTTTAATTTCAGTTTAAGCAGACAATGTGATCAAATGGTCCTTAAGCAAATAAGTAACTTTCCATAAGGTATTTCCACTAGGTGTGGAAAGCACAGAGGTAAGATCAACATACTGGACAGATGTCATGTAAACTGAAAGAAACTGAGGAGTGGTCCAGGCCTGGACAGATGTCCAGGGAAAGCTCTGGTCCCTGTGGGGGAGTTCTGGTAGAGCTCCTAACAGCCTTCACTCATCATGATGCTCGTAGCCGTCAGGGAGGGCGTTGACGTGAGGGTTGTGGAAGAGAGACTTGGTGCCGTCACCCCATGGGAAACGCTGATGTACGTGTGGGAAAGAGAGGAATAGGATTGTTTAACGTTTTAGTAAAAATATATCTAGGTAATTTTGATTTGTATCAGGCATGTGATCAGTTTTATATTAACAATAATAATTATGATTATTGATTTAAAATATATATTTTTAAAAATCTAAGAAATATATTACTATTGCTATAACACTATTGAATTGTAAAATTAAAAGATTTAAAAGAAAAAAAATTATAAAAGAGTATTTAATAAGTTTAATTGACAACAGACTTATAAATGTTTTACAATTACAATTTTGGGAAGATGGTTTGCACATGTGTAATGTTGAAATGCATGCTATAAGCGAGTAAACTGAACAGAGCCGCTGACAGGTATCATTGTTTTGCAGAAGAAAAATTCCTGATTTATGCAATTCATGTGGAATTTGAGGAATTCCTTAAAGGTCTTTTAACATAATACATATATGCATGTAGAAGAAATGTTGTTATAACTTCATTATCCCATCCCAAACCAATGTAATCATTGAAGTGCTGCTATATGTAGTAATATAGAACTTCATACAACAGTTTGTTCTGGTTCTCAAATCTGACTGGATGAGAACCATGAGATATTGTACTGGTATCGCCACAGGAACGCCCTTTCACCGTTTGTATCACTCCGCTTCCTGTATTTCTCACAGCGAGTGAAATGGCAGATGCCCAGATCCACTAAAACTTAAAAATACTGTTTTTGTGTCACGGAATGTAGTTTTAAGAGTTTTTTTAGGCGAGAACGTAGTTGTTTAGACTTCAAATATGTGGTTTGTTAATAAGGATAACGTCTATTTGAAAATTTGCTTTGACGTTTTAAGAGACGCGAGCTCCAGGTCATCAGCGGCCGTTCAGCGCTCGTGAACCTGCCGAGAGCAGCCTCACCTCGGGCCAGAACTTCTGGAATTTGCCGCTGGCTCTGATGTCTCTATAGTGGTTAAACATGAGATATAATTTGTTTTTAAGTAAATCTGATGGGCAGTCTTTAGTCTCAATCTATTATTTGTTCCAGAGCAAATAGTTTCGGGTGAAGGCAAAATCTCATCATGTTATATTTTACGTAACCTTAATGCTGTATATTAGAGCATGGCTTTTATGATGGCTGTTGTTGTTGTTTATTATTCAATAAATAATATTTTATATACATAGTAGTATTAAGTATTAGGAAACAGTGTGCGTGTTCGTGATGGTGCTTTTTGTGACATTGTTCCACCATTAGATGGTGACAAGTGATTTACTAGTCAGCATTTAAAACTTTTATATTGAAAGACTGAAATGGAAGTTATTTTTACTTTTAATAACAGCACTGAGCAGAGCTGTAATCAGAAATCACCCTTAACAGATGAAAGGATTGTACGACAAAGATATCGCTTTCCTCAGCGGACATTCAAACTAATGTTTTATTGTGAATATGAGATTGAGCTAAAGAATGAATGCTGTATCAGATGCAGGTAATCACACTCGCTCAGTCCATCTCTCTCTCACAATACTCTACTTGACATAATACAGTGAGCTTTTAATACAGTGATACAATAAGCTTTTAATGAAGCAACTCAACGTTCCTTCATTACTAGTTCTAAAGTGATGTTTTCGAGTTAGTAACGGAGGCTTCAGCTCAGCTATTAAACTGTCAAACTGAGATTTGAATGTGTGGAGGAAGGAAGTAGTTGTTTTTCTTATAGCCTATATTTACACTCGTGCCGTCTAACTGTTGTATAAACGCAATATCACCCTCGGACTCGAGCGATATCGGCTCTATTTCAGCGGCTGGGATTGCCTGTGGCCTCGTGCCTCTGGCCTAGTCACAGCCGCTGATATAGCCGGTATTCGCTCTCGTACTTGAGTGATGTTGCTCATTTAAAGACTGAAAAGTATTAAGATATATTTTTCAGCACTACCAGAAACATATTTACGTTGCTGTGTACTGATATATGAAATGCATATGGTTATGGTGTGTGAAGCGACAGCCTCATTCCTGGAGGCCCTCTAAGGTATCACAGCACACACAGATCTCCAATGTCAGATAAACCAGCAATTCCTACATTTATTTTACTTGGAAGACAAAAAAAACATGTTTGATGCTCAGCTTTAGCCAACCAAAATACTTTAGTTTTCAACCCATTGATCTTGAATGACATTGATCTTCAAGACCAATGACAGTGTTTACAATGTTAATAAGTAATAAAACAAAACCCCACAAGTAAAACAGACATTTAAAATTCAATACTTACAATATTTAAAAACAAACCTGACTCAAAATTGCAAATGACCAGACTTCACTGAACTTTCACACTTTCTTTTAATTAAATAAAACAAACTCCCACCAGACTCCTCCTGTAGACGCTTTAAAGGTGTTTTTCGTGTGAAGGGTGAGTGTTTTCACCTTGCTGCGGATGCGCAGGTGGCTGTAGGGAACGAACTCCGGCTGCTCATGGCTGTGTTGTTGAGCCCTGAGGTACATGTTCAGCATGCACACCGCGACGCCGGGCAGCGCCACCACAAACGACAGGATCTTCCAGGTCTTGGCTACATGAACATATATCAGAAATAGAGACATATTACATACAAATCTGATTGACACGTGATTAACATTCATCATTACTACACAAAAGTCTAAACTAACTTCTATTTTGCAGTCTATGCCAACGACAGAACCACATTAATCAGCCATTCGCGTCACATCCACAAGGTCAAAAGGTAGAGTTCCGGCTGTTCGTAACGGGTGCTCTTTTTTAGTTCGGCGTCTGTTTTAGGCCATTTAGAGCTGGTTACTGACCTGCTTGTTCGCCGTGAGCTGCTGCTGCAGCCGAAAGCTGACGGGTTTGGGTCAGCACAGCTGACTTCAGGAGCTTCTGGGATAAACGTCCGACCGCGGCCATTTTTGCGGAGACTGGAACAGGAACAACAGCGGCGGAGGAAGCTTTAAGGCTGGTGCTGGTGCTTCACGCGCCCGCCATCTGGTGACAGGGAGGTCCGACAACGGCTCTGTCTGGCTAGTGTCGGGGGTTTTGATTCATGAGCAGTGACTCGAATCTAGTCACTGAAAAGATTCATCGATCAGGATCATCAGGTCGTAGGTGGCGAAAGTGCGTGTTTTTCAGTGAACAAGTGAGCAAATCATTCATTAATTGTGATTTATACGTTCTAACAAAGATACTATGCCATTTTAATTGTGTTCATGTCATTGATGTTATTTGAATTATGTAAATCTTAATTTTTATAATTCTTTTTTGCCTTGTTGTTGTGAATAAAATTGACTCACAATGACGAGCTAAACGAACAGAGCAGATCCTCGTTCAGGAACGAGTGTTGCTGCGCTGCTTCGACTCCTTCTGACTCAAAATGTCGCCTAAAGGGGGCGTGTTCACTTAGTAAAACCAACCAATGAAATGCGCCTTCACAGTCGCACTCAAATGCTATTGGTTAAGCGACAGTCAGTCTTTGTGCGTTCCATTCGACCGTAAGTGGACTGCACAGGGTATTCCGCCATCTTAAGTGAGATTCCAATCCGAAGGGAGCGAACATGTTCAGTTCGAAGGGCGCTGCGAACGGCATAGGGAATAAGGGAACATCATACATCACTTCACAGGAAGTGGAGAGGGAAAACCACCCAGCTGTCATTCATTGCGCACTGCATCATCAGTCAGAGGCTTTAATATGGTGTGCGTTTTAATAGACCGGTGACGACCGCACAGATAGCATTATAACATAACTTTCAAATGTATCTGGAATGATAAAACAGCGCTGCTTTACCCCACATACGCACGACCGGAAGGAGCGGAAGCGGTCTACTGTGGCATAATAAAAGCTCCACTGCTTTCGAGCCGTGTGTCACACACGACAGGGGGTTTCACACTGCCTGACTATCTGGGGTAGCAGTCGGATCGGCGACGGGGTTTCACACTGCCTGACTATCTGGGGTAGCAGTCAGTCGCTGCTGTGTTCACACTGCACGATGGATCGGCGACAGGGGTTTTCACACTGCATGACTATCTGGGGTAGCAGTCAGTCGCTGCTGTGTTCACACTGCACGATGGATCGGCGACGGGGGGGTTCACACTGCATGACTATCTGGGGGAGCAGTCGGATCGGCGATGGGGGGTTTCACACTACATGACTATCTGGGGGAGCAGTCGGATCGGCGATGGGGGGTTTCACACTACATGACTATCTGGGGGAGCAGTCGGATCGGCGATGGGGGGTTTCACACTACATGACTATCTGGGGGAGCAGTCGGATCGGCGATGGGGGGTTTCACACTACATGACTATCTGGGGGAGCAGTCGGATCGGCGATGGGGGGTTTCACACTACATGACTATCTGGGGGAGCAGTCGGATCGGCGATGGGGGGTTTCACACTACATGACTATCTGGGGGAGCAGTCGGATCGGCGATGGGGGGTTTCACACTACATGACTATCTGGGGGAGCAGTCGGATCGGCGATGGGGGGTTTCACACTACATGACTATCTGGGGGAGCAGTCGGATCGGCGATGGGGGGTTTCACACTACATGACTATCTGGGGGAGCAGTCGGATCGGCGATGGGGGGTTTCACACTACATGACTATCTGGGGGAGCAGTCGGATCGGCGATGGGGGGTTTCACACTACATGACTATCTGGGGGAGCAGTCGGATCGGCGATGGGGGGTTTCACACTACATGACTATCTGGGGGAGCAGTCGGATCGGCGATGGGGGGTTTCACACTACATGACTATCTGGGGGAGCAGTCGGATCGGCGATGGGGGGTTTCACACTACATGACTATCTGGGGGAGCAGTCGGATCGGCGATGGGGGGTTTCACACTACATGACTATCTGGGGGAGCAGTCGGATCGGCGATGGGGGGTTTCACACTACATGACTATCTGGGGGAGCAGTCGGATCGGCGATGGGGGGTTTCACACTACATGACTATCTGGGGGAGCAGTCGGATCGGCGATGGGGGGTTTCACACTACATGACTATCTGGGGGAGCAGTCGGATCGGCGATGGGGGGTTTCACACTACATGACTATCTGGGGGAGCAGTCGGATCGGCGATGGGGGGTTTCACACTACATGACTATCTGGGGGAGCAGTCGGATCGGCGATGGGGGGTTTCACACTACATGACTATCTGGGGGAGCAGTCGGATCGGCGATGGGGGGTTTCACACTACATGACTATCTGGGGGAGCAGTCGGATCGGCGATGGGGGGTTTCACACTACATGACTATCTGGGGGAGCAGTCGGATCGGCGATGGGGGGTTTCACACTACATGACTATCTGGGGGAGCAGTCGGATCGGCGATGGGGGGTTTCACACTACATGACTATCTGGGGGAGCAGTCGGATCGGCGATGGGGGGTTTCACACTACATGACTATCTGGGGGAGCAGTCGGATCGGCGATGGGGGGTTTCACACTACATGACTATCTGGGGGAGCAGTCGGATCGGCGATGGGGGGTTTCACACTACATGACTATCTGGGGGAGCAGTCGGATCGGCGATGGGGGGTTTCACACTACATGACTATCTGGGGGAGCAGTCGGATCGGCGATGGGGGGTTTCACACTACATGACTATCTGGGGGAGCAGTCGGATCGGCGATGGGGGGTTTCACACTACATGACTATCTGGGGGAGCAGTCGGATCGGCGATGGGGGGTTTCACACTACATGACTATCTGGGGGAGCAGTCGGATCGGCGATGGGGGGTTTCACACTACATGACTATCTGGGGGAGCAGTCGGATCGGCGATGGGGGGTTTCACACTACATGACTATCTGGGGGAGCAGTCGGATCGGCGATGGGGGGTTTCACACTACATGACTATCTGGGGGAGCAGTCGGATCGGCGATGGGGGGTTTCACACTACATGACTATCTGGGGGAGCAGTCGGATCGGCGATGGGGGGTTTCACACTACATGACTATCTGGGGGAGCAGTCGGATCGGCGATGGGGGGTTTCACACTACATGACTATCTGGGGTAGCAGTCGGATCGGCGGCGGGGGGTTTCACACTGCATGACTATCTGGGGTAGCATTCAGTAGCTGCTGTGTTCACACTGCACGATGGATCGGCGACAGGGGGTTTCACACTGCCTGACTATCTGGGGTAGCATTCAGTCGTTGCTGTGTTCACACTGCACGATGGATCGGCGACAGGGGTTTCACACTGCCTGACTATCTGGGGTAGCAGTCAGTTGCTGCTGTGTTCACACTGCACGATGGATCGGAGACAGGGGGTTTCACACTGCGTGACTTCACAATAGGAAGAATCGCCGACAGCTCTGTCTGGTCCGCAAACTACGTTTCACAACAAAACACACGCGAGAAGTGAAATAAATTACAATATTTATTTATGTCATATAATAATCTGCGTGACCCTGTCGTTGCCTTTGTTTGATGACGTTCCAGGGCGTTCCAAATAAGCGATTATTGTTATTATTGTCAGCTAAGTCCACTTCAACGGATATCCCGTGCTTAGGGAATAGGGAGCAGTGAACACTGCGTAGGGACTCTGTCAATCGGAACGCACCTTCGAGTGGGCAAAAATCACTCGTTCATGAAACTATTCACTCATACAGACCGAGCTAGAATTTGCATTCTCTGACATAACGAAATAATAACATAATATATGAGATTTCCTTTGGATTGGAACACTTTATATGCCATGCTGCCGCATTTATTTTAGATTAGAGTTGACGTGTAACTTTAAAAAGCCAACAGGCATGCGAAGTTGTTTTTCTGACTTACCACTAAGATATTTATATTTTATAGCTGTCATGCATTTCTGGCAGCTGGGATGTTCTTGGCAGAAGACCCCGAGCTCTGGTTTGGCTGGGAGGAGAGGACCGGCCCCTCTGGCGTCATCCTGCCATTCCACACAGTCTTCACTTATCATGTGCCATGGAAAACTCTACGTGTTGCACGGGAACAAGCTGATCAGTAAGTTTAAGTTTTCTTTAGATTAAACAACTGTAATTCAGAGTGTTTTCTCATTGTTTATGTGTGTATGCTCATAACGGTTATGCATCTTTTGCATTGAATATAATGGATTTATTGCTATATGTTTGAACTTCTAGTATTTTACAGAACTTTGTTGAAGTGGCATTGTCTTGTGCATTTTCAGATTCACATTTTTGTCTTTACAATCAGGCTATAGGCTGACCTCAAGGAATGCAGTCCAACAAACTCTCAGATAATGTGGAGGGAAATCCTGACAGGGTGGATCCCTTCTACCAGCAAGGCAAGTAAAGAAGTATAGCTTATTATAGCAGAGACAGTGGCTATGGGTGTTGGCTGCTCATACACTGGTTAAAAGCTTCAAGTCCAGGTAGGAGTTATCTATTAAATGAAAAAGACATGTCATAAGCACCTATCAGTCCATCAGGCATTTATTAATTGCATAATATATTGCTTTAAATACAAAATGTGAGCTAAATGACCAGTAAAACATAGTGGTATCTTGTGCTATTTAATATAAGCTTTACATAAGCTCATCTATTATATATATGCAGTATGTTTACTTTTGATATGTCCGATTGTTGACTTTTGTTTATTTACTGTCATTTTCAGGCAAAGTGGCTTGTGTCATGTTCACAGTTCTCCTCCTCCTTTCATTCTTGGTAATAGGAATCGTAACAGGTCTCAACTGTAAGTCAGATTTATAATGTCTCAGAACATATTTATGGGTTAATGGTTGTGTAACTGGTTTGTTTTTAATTTAACATACTCTAGTCAATAATAATTCACAAGAGGATCAGACCAGGGGTCTTCTTTCTGATGATATAACACCTATCCCATTCCAGTACAAAGGTGATAGAGGTAAGAAAGTTTTTTTTTTTAAACATTTAAAAATGAATGCATTTGGCATATTATAATTATAAACAGTTTTTACGTTGGTAAGCAAGTTTGGTATGTAATCGTGTGTTTTGTTCTCTTAAATACAGGGCTCTGCTCGGATGGTTGGGTTTCATATAAGAACACCTGTTATTTGATAGTAAATGTTTATGGGACATGGGAATTATCAAAGTCTTTATGCCAAGACAATGGGGCACACTTGATGGTTGTGAACAGTGAGGAAGAGCTGGTAAGAACATGGACATCTATTGGTTTATATTTTTATCTTCATTTAGACTAGGGCTGCATGATAAATCGCATGCGATATTTAACGCGCATCTTATCAGTAAAGCCGGTTCTGTAATCAGGACGAGCTGCGCAAAAAATCGCGCGAATATGAACGTGGTTTTGCGCAGCTCGTCAGTGAACAACGGCTCTGTGTAGTTAATGCTGCTCAATGTGAAAGCCCGCAGGTGATGGAGATTTACCGCTGATTACAGAACCGGCTTTCTGACAAGATGCGCATTAAATATCGCATGCGATTTATCGTGCAGCCCTAATTTAGACTACTGTTAAAAAGTTTATTTTCCACATACTGTACATTATTGTTTCTCCTGGCCGCAACAATAAAGTTATGCCTTCTTTCTTTGCATGAACATTTGGGCGGTGTTATGCAAATCTTCCCACACAGTGACGTAGACGTGGGGGCGTGTCTAAACGAGGCGTTTTAGGAGGGCATGGATGAGTCTTAACTTTTATAAAGAATGTGTCTTTGGGTTTGAGACTTTAGTCTTCGCAACTTTAGGGATCTTATCTATTCACGAACAGCTTGTAACACTCCAAAGAGAAAGGAAAACTTGAAATCGCATCATATGACCCCTTTAAAGAAATGAATACTTTTATTGTTCAAAAGTGTCAATAAACACATTTAGAATGTTACAAAAGATTTCTATTTCAAATAAATGCTGTTCTTTTCAACAATTATAGAATCCTGAAAAAAATGACCACAGTTTCCTAAAAAATATTAAGTAGTAACACAACTGTTTTCAATATTGATAATGATCAGTGTTGGGGGTAATATATTACAAATAACGCGAGTTACGTAATCAGATTACTTTTTTCAAGTAACTAGTAAAGAAATGTCTGTTGAGCAGCCAATCAGGATTATATATATATATATATATATTGTAATAATATTTCACAATATTACTGTTTTTACTGTATTTTTGATTGAATAAATGCAGCGTAAGAGATACAAAATTAATTAGAAATTAAACAAGTATATAATTTCAGTTTATTGCTGCCCCTTTATTTTAGGAGTTCATTTTACGAATTGTTCAGAAGAGGCCTGACTACTGGATAGGTCTCAAGAGGGACAAAATGGGCCAGTGGTCCTGGGTTAATGGAGATAATTATCATTCAACTCCACAGTAAGAAATCATTGTCATACATTATAAGCATGTGTTTTAGGTAGTCTGTAATTGTTTTTAAAGTTATGAAAAAACAAAAGTGATACTGCATAACATACCAACCAGATCAGTACTTCTCCTTCTGAATTCATTGTGTTTTGTGTTCTTTTCAGTTTCTGGGATGAAAATGAACCTGCTCATTGGGATATTGAGTCCTGCGCCCACTTAAAAGGATCTGACACAGTGCATCGAAAGCTGATGCATGATGCTGACTGTCGCAGTGAACGGTATCACATTTGTGAATGCAAACTAGAGAAAGGCATGTGGTAGGAAACTTTGCCATCACATCAACTGCATTAGACTGTTGTCTTAAAATCATGCTCTGGACATGCTCCTTCTGACATTGTTAGATGTTTGTAGATGTCCTCTTTTTGTTTGTAAACTGTACTTGCCTGACTGATGCATATTTAATGTACTTTTGCTATTCATAAGTCACTGTTTATAGTGTTCCAGTATACAGTCCTGTTATATGAAGACATCCAATTAAGTAAAATGTTCACTAAAATTAATAATTTGTTTATCTCATTTTTGGCCCAATTTAATTGAAGAGATGTTATTATTATTATTATTATTGCTGTATATATTACCTTTTAAACCAGTGTGCAAAAGGTCTCCCAGTCTGCATAATAGTCCTAGGTGTTATATAAACTGGGAAGTCTTTTGCACACTGGTTTAATATATGAGTAAAAACTTAAAAAAATAAAAAAAAAATTAAAGTGTAATTTATAATGTATCTTGCAAAGACACAGTAGTTTGATTATTAAGCAATCATAATTAGTTATGTAATTAATCAAAATCCAGGGTTAGATTTGAGGTGATGCTGACTTCTGGTGGTGAGACAGACGAGCTGCATGTGTAGATGTTAGGATGGGGACTTCAGTGAATCTACTTAAATGAATCAAAACCAGTCTACTTAAAGGGGTCATATGATGTGATTTAAAATTTTCCTTTCTCTTTGGAGTGTTACAAGCTCTTGGTGCATAAAGAAGATCTGTAAAGTTGCAAAGACTAAAGTCTCAAATCCAAAGAGATGTTCTTTAAAAAAGTTAAGAGTCAACCACGTCTACCTAAAACGACTCATTCTAACACGCCCCCACATACCTACATCATGATGTGGGAAGATTTGCATAACACCACCCAAATGTTCACGCAAAGAAAGAAGGCGTAACTTTTATTCTCGCTGTAGTATTGTTGCTGCCGCCGCCATGTCGTGAAGGCGCTGTGTGCTTCGTTGTGAAAGCGAAACTACTTTGTTTGGCCTTCCAAAATAGGAGGATATCTGCTTCGTCATGCCTAGAGCTGATCCGTGCTGGTTGCTGAGGAAATACAACTTTGCGCTGTGGATCGCCAGATAGGCTTTCACCGTGGACGAAGCGAGTCCAGCCCGGGGCCGTCACATGTGGTTGCCGCAAGCACGCCCGCCACTCCTTCATGGAATCCGGCCGGCCGCGCCGTTCTCAAGCCCACCGGCCTCCGCTCACTCTAGCCCTCCAGCCGTTCCTCACTCTAGCCCCCGGCCTCTGCTCACTCTAGGCCGCCACCGCTCACTGTAGGCCGCCGTGTGTGACGCTGTGTTTCGTTGTGAAAGCAAAACTACTTTGTTTGGCTTTCCAAAAATGGACACGACTAGAAATCAGTGGTTAAGTGTTCTTTTTAGCAACATCATGTGACCCCTTTAAATATATATACATACATTTATTTATATATATATATATATATATATATATACACACACACACACACACACATTATTCAACTGTTCATTTATACATGTAACATATGAATGATGTATGTATTAGTTTTTTATTATGTATTGTATTTTTTAAAAATTATTAATAGAAAGTTCAACAGAGCTTTTGTAACATTCTAAATGTATTTACTGTCACTTTAAGTGCATCCTTGCTGGATAAAAGTATTAGTTTCTTTTGAGCGGTAGTGTATGTGTCCAGCTGTATTCAAATAACTTATTAATATCTAAACACTTAGTATAACATGTAGGTCAAACAAGTGGATTTCGTATATGAGTTGACTACGGTCATTTCTTGACTGAATAATATTTTGCTATTACACACGTGATGTTCCAATGTTACAAATAGTCCAATAGGATGTTAGGACTGTTGATTCTGCTCTTGGAAATGGTTAGGAGCCGTTGCGTAAGGACAGAATGACAGAAGACAGCCATCAGGACACTGACCGCAGACAAGGAGTGAGAGCCAACAGAGACAGTCACTTTAAACAGTAAGATTCACTGCACTTGACATTTAGATTTTTTTTTTCTTTTTTCACATGAGAGCATTTTAATGTATGGTGCTTCATAGTAAAGTCCTAATTTGATTTGGTAATGAGAATGTTTTACAATTTTTAATGATCTTGCAAAAATAAGTTTGATATGGTTTTGTGTATTTTGACAGTATCTCTGATGTACAGAAGTCCTGGCATTCTGCTGTGTTTTTGAACTGAACAGACATTTTCATTTGCTCTTCTCCATGTTTGTGATGGATGAAGTTCAGATGTAGTTTGTCAGTCTAGAGGTTAATATTCAACTGTTCGTCGCATGACCTTGAAACCTTGCGTTTAGTACATTTACTCTCTTTATTTACACCTCAATATTTCGATGTTGAAACAAAAGTCCCAAAATTTGATGTAAATACAACCTGCTTTTATTCCTCAGACATGGAATCTGTATCATATGACCGGTTTACCACATCTGAGGCAGAAATTAATCATACGGGCCAAAAGTTTTTACATGAATCAGGTGAGAGATTTTTTTTTTCATTTTATGAAAGGAATGTTTGTATATTATTGTTAAAAACTGTTTTGGAGAAAATTTTAACTCAAAATTAAGAATAAATCCCGACACCTTACTACTAAGAAAAACTAACATTTCTAGTAACCAGATAAGGCGGTGAAATACCATAGTAAATCCTTGTTTGTTAAAGGTGGGGTATGTATTTAAAAAAACGCTTTTTCGGGCCAAGTACCAAAACAAACTTGTAACCAATCAGCAGTAAGGGGCGTGTCTACTCATGAAGCAGAGGAGAGAGCACTCAGTGCACCGGACGGACATTAGCCGAGCCGAGCGACGACAGAAAGATAGAGATGGCGGATATAAAACAAAAGAGGAAAGCGTCTGCGGAACAAAAGAAGGCTTAAGGCAAGAAGTAGGACCCGTGTAAATATCGGATCAGCTTTCCAGCGCTGGAGAGAACTCAAGGAGTGAGAAAGCCTGAGATCGGACACCGAGGTTGCTTTGTTTCTTCTCGATAGGTGAGTAACACCGTGTCTGCGCCGCAACAGCTAAAGTCTATCTAGTACACTGGACGCGACAAAGCTACCGTTGAAAATCATTAGAAATTTGTGTCAATACGTCATAAATAGAACACAGCAGCAGTTTTCTGTCGGGGATTTGTCGTGTCGCGCCACGCTGCGCCGCATCCAGTGTAGACAGCATCACTGATTATAATGAGTTCTATAGTATTATAGACACGCCGCTTGCGTCCGGTGTAGACACGGTGCAACATTGGTTTTAATTTGTTTCACAGAACTAATCGTTGCCTGGGTTGCGTACATATGTGTGGGGCAGAGCTATCAAAATAGGGGCGAGACCCTTTTGGGGTATGGGCGTGTTTGTTTTGCCTTAAGCTGGGCTTTTGTCTCTTTTTCCAATAAAAATATCTAAACTTCCTTAAAACAAGATATAATTATTTGAGAACAAAATTGTAGATAATAGACTTGTCAGAGGATATTCCCTGAATTTTCCCCTATATTTAAGCACAAAGCAGAACATTTAAGTTAGATTTATGCTTAAAACAAATTACCAATGGGGTAAGACAACATTAACTTTACTTCAAGATAAAGTCTCTCTTAATATATAAGGACATTTTGCTGCTCAGGTATTAGAAACCAAGACTGCAGAAAATTATTTTTACAGTGTGTACTACATAAAATATTATTTCAAAAATAAATGTTACATACTAGTATCCATACAGGATTACAACTAATTTTTTTAAAATACTTTACTTGTTTTAAATACTTTAAGTATGTTTGTTTAATTTATAAGAAGTTATATTACTATTCTGTGTCAATAATTGCATATAAATGTACGTAACCTGCTTAAGCTACAAAAATAATTTTTTGAATCAGTATCTTTGTATTTTTAAACAAGGTAAAATTTGCAGATAGATACGACTAATATGACTTATTTTTAAGAGAATATATCAGTTTAAATAATTGACTAATTGTTTTTACTTGTTTAAAACACAAACTGCATAAAACAAGAAGAACTGTTTGCCAGTGGGAAAAAATGCATTTAAAAACGTAATTCTGATCAAACTTAATTCTTAATATCTATTAAGATATGTATATAGAATATAGAATTTTAATCACATGCATTTGCATATACCATTAAAGAGTCTGTCTGCTATGAATTAAATATCAGTTGGCATGAACAAAAATAAACTGTTAGATGATATACCATTGCTATCTTTAATGAGACTTGAGGGACAGTCTTAAACCTTTATCGAGTTTCAGTTCATTTGCAGTTTTCACTAGGATAGTGCTCGTGTTCGGGGTTGTAACCCGCTTGTGCAAAGCATTCGGCTGCTTTTCTGTCACATTCACAGATGAACATCTCACAGGGCCGATTCTTGACAGCTGCAAGAAACAAAAAACAACAGTCTAGTCTAAATATGTGCCACAATCCAGATGCAGTTCAGGTCTCAATTACTAACAGAGCTTGTAGATATAGTCTTCTTTAGTACAGTCTGTCCTACTGAGTGTAGCATCTTACCATTGCAGGTGACTTTCATTGCTTCTTTGTCACATGAGAATGAATAGACTTCAGTGTAGGGGTTGTCTAAGATACCCCAGCAGTCTTCATGTTGCCATGAGTCAGAATAACACCGATCATGCACCTCACAGCACCTAGAGGGATAGAGAATGCAGTAGACATGATTCAAAAGTTTGTCGCATTCACCTTTTGATCAATAATTATTATATTTGTGTTGCTTGGCTGCTGTGGAAAAACAAAAAATTTAGCTTGCTTCTATGGATAAATTGTTCATTGATATATATTTAATATTCATAATGCACTTAATTAATATTCACATTACTATTGTGCCGAGATTTTTCTGAAACATCTCCTTAAAAAGGTAAAGTTAAATCTATTTGACTGTAGTAGTATTATTTTTTTATTTTATAATTTTTTTTTGCAATGCGTGCTGCCTACAAAAATAAATTAATTTGTGCAACATGCAGCTTTGAACATTTATAAACTATGCACTAAACATCTCAGCTTGAGAAGGCTGAAGTGTGACTGACAAAACGGATTCAAATGATTCATTCAGTGTCTCTGTAACGGGTTTAAATCTGACCTGTCCAGCTCATCCACCGGGGTGCCTGAGCCTCCCTTTCCACAGTAGCATCCGTAGTCTGCATAATCCAGTGCAGGCCAGCTATCAGGGATGTTACAGAGGATCATAACCCTGAACTGCCACAACGCGCGGTAGTCTAGAGTCGCCAGCACTGTTAAACAGTGATAGTTTATCAGTGCTTCATACTGATTAGCAATCTAATGATGAAATAAAATCAAAATGATATGTAAACAACTATCTTAATCAACAACTGTTATGTACTTACCAATGTCTAAAAAAGACTAAATGCGTCAGATTTAGAATATAGTACATATGAACCACTTTTAGTTTATAATTATGATTTTGTGCATCCTTTTTGAAACTTGACAGCTTTTGTCATTATATGGAAGGAGTGGCCAGGGTATATTCTTTAGAACGAAATCCACTGTTCAACAAATCTGTTCAACAGATAGTCAGATACAGTCACACAGGTTTAAAATGGCATTGAAGGTGACAATGATGAATGATGACAGAGTTTTAAGTTTTGGGTCTACTATCCCTTTAAATTGGCTGATTTGTTTCTAACACTATTCATAGTGCACTGCAAACTTCACTATTCAATAGAAGCAGCATACACTATGTTTATGACCAAAATTAATCTAATACAATTTTTAATTCACCATCCGTCTCAAGCCTATGATACACAGGGCAACTTTTTGAACAAAGTTGCTGTCAACGGGCAACCAGGTGAGACACAGGGCCCACAGCCGATCTAAAGTATCCAGATAGAAATGTGTTGCCCATTCACAATGGGAAAGTGCCCAAGCAACATTGCTCAAAAAAGTTGCCCCGTGTATCATCACCTTTATAAAATATTTTTGAAATGTGTATAGCAGTTTCATATGACTGGTTTGTTTCTGCTTCATCCAGTGGTCAGTACACTGGTGAACTTGTAGAGTCCAGGGAGCACAGGATCAGTTGAAACACAACCAGTTTAACCAATCAGGTTTAATGACCAATAATAACGGAGTATACCCTTACAGTATTCTCATAACATATTTTATCTAATAAAATATGTACATGTTTATTAGTTAATAGTTCAATTATTGGACTGACTAATAAATAAATGTTTTTTGCAAATTATATTCAGTATCTCTATATGTTAAACATTTGCTTTGCATATAATAATAATAAATTAAAAGAATAAGCTGGAGTTGAATAGTAGAACACATCTTAAGTATACTCACAGGTGGGCAGACTCACACTCAGGATCACGACAGAGAGGAAGGTGTTCATGGTGAAGACTGAATGAACAGGTATTGGCCAATTATTTATAGGTCTATAACTTATTTATATAACCTTGATGGGCGGGGCACATTGATAAGCTAACTTTGTGAATTATACACGTAATATATGTTAATAAATGCGCATGCACGTACACACACAAGCGGCCAAACGTAAAGTTGCTGGGATTGTTACAGTTTTGTGCAAGTTGAGTGTATTTACATACACTTATCTACGTTTGTGTGTGTATGTTTTGATCTTTGGGAACGTCAGCATGTGTTTTCAATTTGCACAGCTGGTACAAGAATTCAGTTTTCTCGAAAAAGCAGAATTTCTTAAGGCTTGGAAAAAGTTGCAAAACAGTCAGCACACAAAAGTGTTTTTTGTTGTTGTTTTTTTGAATGACCAAAATGGCAGCAAATAACACAATTTCACTTATTACAGGGTATTGTGTTGCTATATAGTGGTGTGAGAGTGACCATGAATGCAGTTAGAGTGATGAGAAAGCTGCTGATGTCTTTGGAAGCTGAGCTGCAAACACTCGAGGACAGATAATTATTGGAGGCGTTATAAAGTGCTTGAGCAAAACACTCTGCTGCAGTCTTGTCACACTGGCAGATGAACATATCACACTCATCATTACTGTCTGAAAGAGAAAAAGAGTTGTATAAAGGAGCGTGTTTAATTGTATTGAATGCGCCCTTGTAGTGTACTTCAGCTTTTACTTGCAGATAATATAACACTAATGAAATAAAAGGTCACTTAAATCCCTGTTGAAAAAAACAGCATATGCTGGTTAGGTATGTTTTGACGCTGGGATGCTAGTTTAAGCTGGTCCTTTGCTGGTTTAAACTGGTCCTTTGCTGGTTTAAGCTGGCCCTTTGCTGGTTTAAGCTGGTCCTTTTGCTGGTTTATGCCGGTCCTTTGCTGGTTTAAGCTGGTCCTTTTGCTGGTTTATGCTGGTCCTTTGCAAGCACATGACCAGAATAAACCAGCAAAAGGACCAGTTTAAACCAGCATAAGCCAGCAAAGGACCAGCTTAAACCAGCATCCCAGCATCAAAACATACCTAACCAGCATATGCTGGTTTTTTCAACAGGGATGTACTTAATGAAAGTACACTTTCATGACTGTTTAATAACATACTTATGTACACTTAAAATGTGATGTTTTAATGATCGTTTGTTGTGCTTTAAAGACGTACACTTAAGCTAATGTGTTGCTAATGTGCTGACATAAAGTACTTGATTATAAATTAACTGTAGTTTTATTTAAAGGGTCATATGATGCGATTTCAAGTTTTCCTTTCTCTTTGGAGTGTTACAAGCTCTTGGTGCATAAAGAAGATCGGTAAAGTTGCAAATACTAAAGTCACAAATCCACAGAGATATTCTTTATAAAAGTTAAGAGTCAGCCACGCCTACCTAAAACGGCTCATTCTAACACGCCCCCACATATCTACGTCACTATGTGGAAATATTAGCATAATGCCGCCCAAATGTGCACGCAAAGAAAGAAGGCGTGGTTTCAGGAACCACAGTAATGTTGATGCAGCCATGTCAGGGAGACGCTGTGTGTCAGAGTTTTTGCTTTGTATGTCTCATTTTGGCCACTAGAGGTCCCTATGGTACGCTCATGTCTATGTTGGGCCTCTTGTAATCAGTGCTATTGTTTTCAGATGTGCCTCGTTCTGGGCTGTGTATTTAAACTGGTCACTTCCTTTGTTTCTTTGCTTGGTTATTGTTGTTCCTAAGCCAGCTGCTGCCGTAAGTCTGCTCTAGTTCAAAGAACTATACTGCAAAAGTTTTTTGGATTGTTTCCCTGTGTTTAAGTTGGCTGTTTTGTCTTTTTCCTGAGTTTTGGTTTTAGAGATTATTATTCTCCTTTTTGGATCATTTTTTGGACTGAAGATTTTTCTGTTTTGTGGCTTTCATTAAGGAAAAGGATTTTTTGTAACCTTTCTGCGGTTTTTTGTTTGTTAAATAAACTCTTGACTATTGGGTTTAACTGCCTCCTGTGGCTCAGTGGATGGAAGACTGTTAGCTCTAGGGAAAATAACCCACCTCACCTCTCTCCTATGTCTCGTCACTTACCAGCACCAGGAGAGAATGTGCTTTCACCTCATACAGTCTCCCGAGTTCCCTGTTATCCTCGGTCACCCTTGGCTTCTCCAGCATAATCCACACTTTGACTGGTCCACTGGTGCTGTTCTCAGTTGGGGACCCACCTGTCAGACTACATGCTTGGCCCAGAACTCCCCTGACCCTGTTCTTGAATCCCACAAACCCCTAGAGCTGTCTCAAGTCCCTGTGCAGTACCACCACCCCAAAGCAGTGTTCAGTAAAAGGAGGGCCACCTCCTTACCTCCTCATTGCCCTTATGACTGTGCCATTGAGCTACTCCCAGGAACCTGTCCCCCCAGAGGTCGTATATTCTCTTTGTCTCCCCCCGAACGAACTGCTATGGACCGATACATTAACGAAGGCCTTGCGGCAGGTATCATCCAACCATCCACTTCCCCTGCTGGAGCTGGGTTCTTTTTCGTTGGGAAGAAGGATGGCGGACTTCGACCGTGTATTGATTACAGGGGCCTTAATAAGATAACTATTCGAAACCGCTATCCCTTGCCGCTAATGGCCACTGCCTTCGAAATCCTGCAAGAGGCCTCCATCTTCACAAAGCTCGACTTGTGCAATGCTTACCATCTTGTGCGCATCAGACAAGGAGATGAATGGAAGACCGCCTTCAACACGCCCACTGGGCACTATGAATATTTAGTTATGCCCTTTGGTCTCACTAATGCTCCTGCAGTATTTCAAGGTCTCATCAATGATGTTCTTAGAGACATGCTCAACCAATTTGTGTTTGTCTACTTAGATGATATCCTCATCTTCTCGAGTTCCCTCCAGGAGCATGTAAAACATGTCAGTATAGTTCTCAGATACCTTCTTGATAACCATCTTTATGTTAAACCTGAGCAATGTGAATTTCATGTGACCAAGGTTCAGTTCCTGGGGTTCATCATCAAGCCTGGCCAGATACAAATGGACCCTCAAAAGGTTTGAGCTGTTGTGGATTGGCCCTCCCCCTTGTCGGTCAAGGAGGTACAGCATTTCCTTGGCTTTGCCAATTTTTATCGTAAGTTCATCCTGAACTTCAGTACTCAACCCCCGCCAGGCACGTTGGTCCTTATTCTTCAACCGATTCCAGTTCATCCTATCCTACCGCCCCTGATGCTTTGTCCCGAGTATATGGAAACACTCCTCAGGAGGATTCTATTGCATCAATTATCCCCAGTTCCAAAGTAATAGCTCCTATCAGGTGGAATTTGGAAAATACTGTAAAACAGGCCCAAGCCCGAGAATCTGACCCAGGAGGGGGGCCAACCCACTGTCTGTTTGTCCCAAAAGCTGTCCGCTCCCAGATTCTCCAGTGGGGTCACTCCTCTCGTCTCACTTGTCATCCTGGTACTTCTCGCACTCTTGAGTTCCTCCAAAGACGATTTTGGTGGCCAACCATCAAGGAGGATGTGACAACATTTGTAAACGCATGTCCCACGTGCAACCAAAGTAAAAGCTCTCACCGTTCTCCTCAAGGGCTGTTGCACCCTCTCTCCATACCTCGTAGACCTTGGTCTCACCTTTCCATGGATTTTATCACTGGACTTCTGCTATCTCAAGGCAACACCACTATCATGGTCATAGCTGATAGATTCTCCAAGGCCGCCCGATTTATTCCTCTGCCCAAACTACCCACCGCAAAAGAGACTGCTGAATTGGTTATGACCCATGTCTTTCGAGTCTTTGGCATCCCACAAGACATCGTCCCTGATCGAGGACCCCAATTTTCCTCCCGATTCTGGCGGGCATTTTGTCAATCACTGGGGGGCTACAGTGAGTCTATCTTCCGGGTTCCACCCAGAGTCCAATGGGCAAACAGAGAGGCTTAACCAGGATCTTGAGACTACACTGAGGTGTATGGCAGCTAACAACCCATCCTCTTGGTCTTCCTTCATCATGTGGGCAGAATACGCGCAAAATACCCTTCGCTCCTCTGCTACAGGCATGTCCCCTTTCGAGTGCCAGTTCGGGTACACCCCTCCACTATTCCCTGAACAAGAAGTGGAGGTCGCAGTTCCCTCTGCTCAGCGGTTTGTTAAGCGCTGCCGCCAGACATGGAAAAAGGCCAGACTCAAGCTCCTTAAGGTCTCTCAGCAGTACCAG
>NW_015505680.1:712529-732066 GCF_001515645.1 Sinocyclocheilus grahami
TGTCAGAGTTTTTGCTTTGTATGTCTCATTTTGGCCACTAGAGGTCCCTATGGTACGCTCATGTCTATGTTGAGCCTCTTGTAATCAGTGCTAGTGTTTTCAGATGTGCCTCGTTCTGGGCTGTGTATTTAAACTGGTCACTTCCTTTGTTTCTTTGCTTGGTTATTGTTGTTCTTAAGCCAGCTGCTGCCGTAAGTCTGGTCTAGTTCAAAGAACTATACTGCAAAAGTTTTTTGGATTGTTTCCCTGTGTTTAAGTTGGCTGTTTTGTCTTTTTCCTGAGTTTTGGTTTTAGAGATTATTATTATTCTTTTTGGATCATTTTTTGGACTGAAGATTTTTCTGTTTTGTGGCTTTCATTAAGGAAAAGGATTTTTTGTAACCTTTCTGCGGTTTTTTGTTTGTTAAATAAACTCTTTTTAACTGCCTCCTGTGGCTCAGTGGCGGAGATTGAGATTCTCACGCCAGAGACCCTAGTTTGAGCCCCGGCGCTGACAGCTGTGTATTTCAGGGCAAAAACACTTTATTTGGCCTTCCGGAAGTAGATGCAATTAGGAATCATTGGTTAAGATTTATTTACAACAGAACAGCACAACCCAGATGTTCGAATTTGTGCAACGCATTTTATGGACGAAAGTTTTTTGAACCTAGAAGAGTACAAGGCTGGCTGTGCACAAAGGCTATTTCTAAAAAAAAAAAAAAAAAGGGTCAATTCCAACTTTGCTATGACAATATGTCGCTTCCGAATCAGCGATTGTAAGTATGTTTTGTTATTAGTTTAAGTATTTGCTATTGACTGTTCAAAGGCTGAGTTTTGCGCAGCGCAGAGTAACATACCGTGTGTGTGTGTGTGGGTGTGTGTGTGTGTGTGAGGGGAACAGGGTCACATCACAGGAGAGTGAACTGTCTGTCAGAAATCATAGCACGTCAGCTGTCTTAACCACAGCTTGTGTACTGCATCATCACTGTGTCTGTCACATGACTCTGTTGCCCTTTCGGGCTTGAACTGATGGTAAAACTAACGACATTATTAACTGTCTTGATATTTACTTTGAAAGCTGACGCTCGTGATTATTACATTTCCGACTGGGTCAGCTGGCCAATCAGAGCAGACTGCGCTTGTCAAAGGATGGGGCTTTATTGAAAACGTGTTTGAGAGAGGCGGGACATAGAGGACCTATAATACAGTATTTGAAAAATAATGTGTTTTTTGAACATTAAAGCATGTCAACATATTCTGTTACACCAAATACAAAAAATAATGATCTTTAAAATAGCATCATATGACCCCTTTAATATTAAAGTTTACTAAACTGCAAGTTCATCATTACAAATGTTTAATTACAAATATATTTTAATACATGACATACAAATTTTAATAGAACTTACCATAAATGCTTGTCAGTACATTCAAAAGTACACATTTTAAAGAATATAGACATAGCCTAATTATTCAATTACATAAATAGATGTACTTACGTCCTACCTAAGTGGCTCAAAAACATTTATGGTCAACTAATTGCATTTAATATATAAGTTAGAATTTTCTACATTTTCATTTAATTTAAATTGACATGCAATTAGGTGTCTGAAACTTTACATAGTTTGCAGTATATTTTCTGTACTCTTTAAAAATGCTCAGTCTTATATATTTTAGTCTGGTTCCTCATGACTTGCAGTGAGGTCCAAAGTCTGAGACCACTAGTGAGAATGCTACTAAGCGTTCCATTTATAATTGAATAATAATAAAATATCATTACAAAATATATAATTAGCTTAACAGTTTGAGTAAACAGTTGAATTTAGTTTCTCAGCACTTGAAACTAAATCACTTCCTTAAACTGGGCTTTTGTCTCTTTTTCCAATAAAAATATCTAAACTTCCTTAAAACAAGATATAATTATTTGAGAACAAAATTGTAGATAATAGACTTGTCAGAGGATATTCCCTGAATTTTCCCCTATATTTAAGCACAAAGCAGAACATTTAAGTTAGATTTATGCTTAAAACTAATTACCAATGGGGTAAGACTAAATTAACTTTACTTCAAGATAAAGTCTCTCTTAATATATAAGGACATTTTGCTTCTCAGGTATTAGAAACCAAGACTGCAGAAAATTATTTTTATAGTGTGTACTACATAAAATATGATTTCAAAAATAAATATTACAGACTAGTATCCATACAGGATTACAACTATTTTTGTTAAATACTTTACTTGTTTTAAATACTTTAAGTATGTTTGTTTAATTTATAAGAAGTTATAATTATAACATTTAAGTTAGAGTTATGCTTAAAACAATTAGTAAGACAAAATTAACATTACTTCAAGACAAAGTCTCTCTTAATATTCATTTCCAAGGAAATTTTGCTTCTCAGGTGAAATTATGGACATTTAGATGTTTTTATTAGAAAACAAGACTGAAGAAAATTATTTTTTACAGTGTGCATGTACTGCATAAAATATTAGTATTTCAAAAATAAATGTGACAGACTAGTATCCATACATTTTTAAATACTTTATTTTTTTAACACTTTATATATGTTATATTATGATTCTTTGTCAATAATCGCATATAAATGTACTTAACCTGTTTAAACAACAAAAATCTTTTTTGTTGTTTAAAGGTAAAAATTGCAGATAGATAAGAATAATATGACTTATTTTTTCAGAGAATATATAATAAGTTAAAATAATTGACTAATTGTTTTTACTTGTTTAAAACACAAACTGCATAAAACAAGAAGAACTGTTTGCCAGTGGGAAAAATACATATAAAAACTTAATTCTGATCAAACTTAATTCTTAATAGCTATTAAGATATGTATATAGAATTTTAATCACATGAATTTGCATATACCATTAAAGAGTGTCTGCTATGAATTAAATATCGGTTGGCATGAACAAAAATAAACTGTTAGATGATATACCATTGCTATCTTTAATGAGACTTGAGGGACAGTCTTAAACCTTTATCGAGTTTCAGTTCATTTGCAGTTTTCACTAGGATAGTGCTCGTGTTCGGGGTTGTAACCCGCTTGTGCAAAGCATTCGGCTGCTTTTCTGTCACATTCACAGATGAACATCTCACAGGGCCGATTCTTGACAGCTGCAAGAAACAAAAAACAACAGTCTAGTCTAAATATGTGCCACAATCCAGATGCAGTTCAGGTCTCAATTACTAACAGAGCTTGTAGATATAGTCTTCTTTAGTACAGTCTGTCCTACTGAGTGTAGCATCTTACCATTGCAGGTGACTTTCATTGCTTCTTTGTCACATGAGAATGAATAGACTTCAGTGTAGGGGTTGTCTAAGATACCCCAGCAGTCTTCATATTGCCATGAGTCAGAATAACACCGATCGTGCACCTCACAGCACCTAGAGCAGGGGTTCTCAAAGTCTACATTCAAAGGTCCAAATCTGAATTTTCTTCAGTGTCAAAGGTCCGGACTGGAACAATTGTTTATTACAAAACTTGTTTTTAATAAACATACATAACATGCATAACAAATAAACATTTTTTATTTTTATTTTTTTAAATAAAGTGCAAAACTGGCAAAACAATTAATTTAAGTGTCAGCAATAGAGGTAGACCGATAAATGTTTTTCTCTGGCCGATGCCGATATTTAGAAATCAGGGCGGCCGATATATGATGCTGATTTTTTCCCCCTTCTTTATCTCATTAAAGTGAGTTTGAGTAAATGATTATTGCAGGGCACAAGATGGTAATAGTAGTAGTAGTAGTAGTAGTAGTACCAGAGTCTAGAGGTATAGAGAATACAGTAGACATGATTCGAAAGTTTGTCGCCGTCACTTTTTGATCAATAATTATTATATTTTAGGATATTTGTGTTGCTTGGCTGCTGTGGAAAAACAAAAATGCAGCTAGCTTCTAAAGATAAATTGTACATTGATACATAACTAATATTCATGAGGCACTTAATCAATATTCACATTACTATTGTGCCAAGATTTTTCTGAAACATCTCCTTAAAAAGGTAAGGTTTAAAACTATTTGACTGTAGTATTTATTTATTTATTTTTTTGCAATGCATACTGCCTACAAAAATTAATTTATTTCTGCAACATGCAGCTTTGAACATTTATAAACTATGCACTAAACATCTCAGCTTGAGAAGGCTGAAGTGTGACTGACAAAACGGATTCAAATGATTCATTCAGTGTCTCTGTAACGGGTTTAAATCTGACCTGTCCAGCTCATCCACCGGGGTGCCTGAGCCTCCCTTTCCACAGTAGCATCCGTAGTCTGCATAATCCAGTGCAGGCCAGCTATCAGGGATGTTACAGAGGATCATAACCCTGAACTGCCACAACGCGCGGTAGTCTAGAGTCGCCAGCACTGTTAAACAGTGATAGTTTATCAGTGCTTCATACTGATTAGCAATCTAATGATGAAATAAAATCAAAATGATATGTAAACAACTATCTTAATCAACAATTGTTCTGTACTTACCAATGTCTAAAAAGACTAAAGTTCTTTAAAATTTTAGGAATATAGTACATAAGAACCATTTTTATCATATATTTATGAGTTTTTTTGCACACACGCATATAGTGCAAGCTTCAATAGAAGCACCATACACTATGACCAAAATGAATCTCATAAAATCTTTAATTCACCATTTGCCTTACAAAATATTTATGAGAGGTGTATAGCAGTTTTAGATGACTGGTTTGTTTGTGCCTCATCCAGTGTTTCATACTTGTGATCTTGTAAAGACCAGGGAGGTCTGTTGTAACACAGTTAGTTTTTATGACCAATTACTTTAGGTATTTTAAAATGATTATTTAGATAATCAAAATTTGCTTATCAGAGTACAAAATGTAAATACAAAACATAAAATGTAAATGGGCTGGGCATCCATGTTTTCATGGATTACAATCCACCCTGGTAGTCACAGCACTGTTTTTTTTAACATTAATTTGCACAGTTTAGGGACAAGATGTCGTTTTCAGTTTACAACTGGAATATTATATGAAAGTTTAAGCAAAACAACCATAACACGAAGTCACAGACATTGAAACAAAATGTGTAGCAACACTCTCCTCACTTCCCAAAGCTAATTTCACTCTACAATCTTTTTAGCATGGACAGTTTTCCGACTTTAGGTCTTGTTTAAAGAAATTCTGTCATTCCACAGCCTCATGTTGTTCCAAACCTGTATGACTTTCTTACTTCTACAGAACACAAAAAGGAGCTCATTGCATTTAATTGTATGGAGAAATAAATGCTCAAAATATCTTCTGTGTTGTACAGAAGACACAAAGCTTTTTTCGGAACAACATTAAAGGGTAAATGATGACAGAATTTTCTTTTTTTTCTTTTGGTTGGAGTATCCCTTTTAAGTTCTGTTAATGCATTCTAATTAAATATTTTATGTAATGAGCAAGTTATTAGTTCAATTATTGTACTGACTAACAAATAAATGAATAAAAAATAACAAATAAACGAATAAATGATGTGAATTATATTCAATATATCTATAAGTTAAACATTTGTTTTGCATACATAATAAAATTTAATAAATGGAGTTGAATAGTAGAACACATCTTAAGTATACTCACAGGTGGGCAGACTCACACTCAGGATCACGACAGAGAGGAAGGTGTTCATGGTGAAGACTGAATGAACAGGTATTGGCCAATTATTTATAGGTCTATAACTTATTTATATAACCTTGATGGGTGGGGCACATTGATAAGCTAACTTTGTGAATTATAAACAAATGCACATACATGGGGCAGTCATGGCTTAATGGTTAGAGAGTCTTGGACTTGTAACCTAAAGGTCACGGGTTCGAGTCTTGGTACCAACAGGGATTGTAGGTGGGGGGAGTGAATGAGTGTTCTCTTCCACCCTCAATACCACGACTGAGGTGAGACCTTTGAGCAAAGCCCCAACTACTCCCCGGGCGATGCAGCAAAAATGGCTGCCCACTGCTCCAGGTGTGTGTGTGTTTGTTCACTACTCACTGCTGTGTGTGCACACTTGGAAGGAATAAATGCAGAGCACAAATTCTGAGTATGGGACACACTTTGCCACACATCACGTCACTACATGTACACACACAAGCACCCAAACTTACAGTTGCTGAGATTGTTGAGTGTGCTTATGTACACTTATCTACGTTTGTGTGTGTGTGTGTTTTGATCTTTGGGAACGTCAGCATATGTTTGCAATTTGCACAGCTGGTACAAGAATTCAGTTTTCTCAAAAAATCATGAGAATTTAAGACTGGGAAGAAGTTGCAAAACAGCTGTCAGCACACAAAAGTGTGTGTGTTGTTTTTTTAATGACCAAAATGACAGGAAATAACACAATTATGTTCTGTACATGCACATTTCACTTATTACAGGGCATTTTGTTGCTATATAGTGGTGTGAGAGTGACCATGAATGCAGTTAGAGTGATGAGAAAGCTGCTGATGTCTTTGGAAGCTGAGCTGCAAACACTCGAGGACAGATGATTATTGGAGGCGTTATAAGGTGCTTGAGCAAAACACTCCGCTGCAGTCTTGTCACACTGGCAGATGAACATATCACACTCATCATTACTGTCTGAAAGAGAAAAAGAGAAGTTGTATAAAGGAGCGTGTTTAATTGTATTGAATGCGCCCTTGTAGTGTACTTCAGCTCTTATTTGCAGATAAAAACACTAATGAAATAAAAGGCGTACTTAAAAAGAGTATCATGACTGTTTAATAACACACTTTTGTACACTTAAAAGAAGATGTACTTATGTCTTAAGTGACTCAAAAAAGCATATTAATGGTTAACTAATTGCATTTAATATAAGTTTGAACTTTAATAGATTTTAATTTTAGGTGGTCTGAAACATTAGGCTACATAGTTTGCAGTATATTTTTCTCTACTTATTTAAAAATGTATTTACTTATTTTAGACTGGTTATGTAAATTATACAACAGTTAGTTCTGTTCTATTGGTTGTATCCTACATTTGTCTGTGTTTGTTCCAAACAGGCTGTCAGTTTTTGTATTAATTGTTGGGATTTTCATTGAGGTTTTCTGCAGTTATGGTTACGCCAGTAGGTGTAGGCTACTATCTTTTGAGTGAGCTATTTGAATCGACCGTTCAACAACACTGATTCAGTCAATTTTGAGTGAGTCATTGATTCATTCACTCAACCGATTCGTACAGCAACATTGATTAATTTTGAAAGAAACACCACTTGTTTGCAGATGCACAACAGTTCGCCTGTTTCACACCACAAGCGTTATTTCAGAGATTGTCTTACTATGGGGAGATGAGAGGGTCTGTATTACTTACTATTGGAGAAAGCCTAACAGTCAACTTGGATCACATGTGCCTTAATAACCAATCACATTACAGCCTTGATGTCATTGAATTTCAGTCAGAGTTGTGCGACACTCAATCACCGTTTACGGATACCATAGAGAAATGCTGTAAGCTGAAGACTATAGAATACCCAAGACGTGTCACTCATATAGTTTTGAATGGGGAAAAATGCAATCCTCAATATGGCCGCTCTATAGAACGAAGCCCCGCCTTCTGAGTAAAAGAGCCAATCGCTAATCGGTAAAGTCAGCACGTCACTGCAGCGTTCTGAGACATGCGCTCATGTGCACTGGCTGGTCTAGCCTGAAAAATAGGCTTTTTTAACGCTATTTGAGCAAAAGAAAAAACATTTATGAGACAGTTATTGTCAGATTTCATTGGTGATTTTTAATTTTAAACTTGGCGAACAGTTTTGGAGAAATTTATGTTTCCCCATTCAAAAAGACAGAAGCAGCACTTGCATGCCCGAGAGTCGTTTCAAAGATGGCCGCTGAGTGACATGACTTGTCTTAAAGGAACTTTGGCTGAATCCCACCTGTCGAAAAAAGTCAGTGACTTCTCTCATAAAACTGCATTTTTTTCGGTGTAAACTCTAAAAATAGTTCAATCCAAAAGTATTGCTTAGTGTAAAACATATAGGAGCTTAGCCAATAGGCTGTCGATTCATTAAATGATAAGCTGTTTCCTCTAAAAAGCTGTTTATTCTTAGCCTGAAAAATAGGCTTTTTTAATGCTATTTGAGCAAAAGAAAAAACATTTATGAGACAGTTATTGTCAGATTTCATTGGTGATTTTTAATTTTAAGCTTGGCGAACAGTTTTGGAGAAATTTATGTTTCCCCATTCAAAAAGACAGAAGCAGCACTTGCATGCCCGAGAGTCGTTTCAAAGATGGCCGCTGAGTGACATGACTTGTCTTAAAGGAACTTTGGCTGAATCCCACCTGTCGAAAAAAGTCAGTGACTTCTCTCATAAAACTGCATTTTTTTCGGTGTAAACTCTAAAAATAGTTCAATCCAAAAGTATTGCTTAGTGTAAAACATATAGGAGCTTAGCCAATAGGCTGTCGATTCATTAAATGATAAGCTGTTTCCTCTAAAAAGCTGTTTATTCAGCGTAGTGAAGCCTCTCCTCCATTGACATCCATTAAAAAAACGTCCTCTGGTCTCCTTTCCCAGTACTGGCAAACTGGAAGCGTTAGCATTAGCCATTACGCTTTTTTGGCTAAAGGTTGCAGGCTTGCCTTCTAGTGGCTTTGGTTATTTGCTCATCTACATGGACCAGGGCCGTGCACAGGGGGTGGCCCGGTGGCTAGAGCCACTGCCCCTTTGCCCTCATCGGCTGAGTTGCCCCTCTCACCAATCCCCCCATCACCCCAGCGGCCCCTCTCACCATCCTCTGGTCTCCTTTCCCAGTACTGGCAAACTGGAAGCGTTAGCATTAGCCATTACGCTTTTTTGGCTAAAGGTTGCAGGCTTGCCTTCTAGTGGCTTTGGTTATTTGCTCCTCTACATGGACCAGGGCCGTGCACAGGGGGTGGCCCGGTGGCTAGAGCCACTGCCCCTTTGCCCTCATCGGCTGAGTTGCCCCTCTCACCAATCCCCCCATCACCCCAGCGGCCCCTCTCACCAATCCCCCCATCACCCCAGCTCAAGTGGTCTGTGCGCCGATTCCACTAATCCGCTCTGTGTTTTCCTGCCCACTCCGCAGCATCACTCACGATCTGTGTGCTGCTCTCTGGAGTGGAGACCACAGTCCCAATGTCATTGCATTAACAGGTGAATGCATTACAATCCACATTACAGTCAGTGGATGATTCACTGAATTAGTCATTTGGTAGTTTGTTTTTGTATTTCTGTCGGTAATGATTTGGTCTCGGTCTTCTAAAATAACAAAATATCCACGTTTTTAAAATTAGAATGTCTAATCAAATGATTGTTCCCGATCAGATCTAATTTAAATAACACAAAATCCATCCGCTGTTGTTGGCACACTTTGTAGACAAAAAAAAATGCCTTCACAAAAAAGAAGACAGAGACAGAGACAAAGAGCGAAGGGAGCAGTTCAATATTAATTAATAAATGACTAAATTTAAAAGTATAAGTAAATGTAATAAATGCTCCAAATTAGTTGTTTATTAGTATATAATATACAGTGGGGAAAAAAAGTATTTAGTCAGCCACCAATTGTGCAAGTTCTCCCACTTAAAAAGATGAGAGAGGCCTGTAATTTATATTAATTAATAAATGACTAAATTGAAAAGTATAAGTAAATGTAATAAATGCTCCAAATTAGTTGTTTATTAGTATATAATATAGATGTGTGCTGTAAAATATTAAATTAAATGTCTAATACTTATAGGGGAGAGTGGGGTTTAGCCATTTGTTACTTATGTGGTCCTCAAGATAAGTTAAAATGATGCAGAAGTACAATGAAAGTATTTTTCCTATCCTAATAAAAGTATTCCGATCATTTTAAATGATCAGAATGTTTCTATGACAAAGGGTTCTAAAAAAATATGTTCCCATGGCTCAGTTTGCCCCGGGTTAGGGTTAAGTTGACCCGAGTCGAGTCAGTGGGTAAGATGCACCATCTGGGTGTAAAATGACCATCTGACCAAATCTGATTCAAACCCATATGAAATAAATAATAATTAAAAAACGAATTTAATAATTTCCGTTTACAAACAGTCATATTTATTTTTATAAAGGTGTCTACGGCAAGACAGCGCATCCAGTTTGCAAGAGCGTGAAGATGGCAAGGAGAGCATTTGTTTTGCACTGTAAACACACTCGCCGTTTCCTGTTTTAAATATTTGCTTTGACTGCACTCGCCAGTTACTGTCTGATAATCCCGGGCATTCAATTGGTAAAGATTCTGTCTATGTACTGCAAAAGTGTTTATTCAGATAGCTAGCTAGACACGATATAGCATTAACGTAAGGGCTGTCGATTTAACATGTTAATTTTAATTGTGTTGTCATAATAGGTGTAACGGGGCTGACGAGACGTGAGACGTGTGGATCCATCTGCAAACTTTTATTTAAGAGACGTGGTCATAACAGGCAGGATCGAACAATGGCAAACAGGTATATGGCAGGCAAAACACAAGAATAGTCCTAGGGCTAGCGTAGGTCAACGATCGGCAGACAGAATCACAGGGGCGAGACTAGAGGGATAAATCCAGGAAAACAGGCAAAGATCAGGACACGAGAAAACAGACAAGGCAAGACTAAGATAAGGCTACAGACAAACTAGACCGACTCCGTAGAGTAGCTATCGCTATGAGAGTGATAAACGCTATACAATACTCGGCAGAGGGAAGGGATCAGAGTGAGTGTTATATAGGGAAGATGTGATTGATGACAGCTGTGTGCAATCAGTGCTGTGTGCAATCAACTGTGTGTGTGTAATCAGTGCAATGGATGATGGGAACTGTAGTCCGGGTGAAGTGCCATAGTAGTGAAAGGGTGACCTCTGGTGGCAAGCAGACAGAAGTTCATTGACCGGATTCGTGACAATAGGCTTGATAACTTTTTAATATAACAAAGAACTAATAAAGAAATACACAAAAATGTATAAAGTAAAATGTTTCAAACTGATTAAAGTGTAAAAGTGCAAAATAATTATAAAGAACAATAGGTAACATCTTACAATAAGCTCTCAGTTAATGCATTAAATCATAACGTTAAATTATGTAAATCATAATTAATGTTAGCTCGGGTCCATTAAATAACACAGTTACAAATTTTGATTTTAATAGTTATTAAATGTTGAAATTAACTAAGATTAATAAATGCTTTATAAGTTTATGTTAACTTATAAACTAATAATGGAGCCTTATTGTAAAGTGTGACCGAATAATAAAAAAATCGAAATATTTTCAATCAACATATCAACAATATATAGGGCATGTTGTAGTCCAGATTAAAATGTAAAAAAGTTTGAAAATAAATAGCCGTTAAAAAAATACTATGGACGTCAATGGTGTCCATCAACTGTTCGGATACTACATTTTTCAAAATGTCTTCTTTTGTGTTCAACAGAAGAAAGAAACTCATACAGGTTTGGAAGTGGAAGGTGAGTAAACGATGACAGCATTTTCATTCTGAACGTGAACTACTCCTTTAACGCGAGATTGGGATTCGCATGTAAATGGTAAACAACAGAAACAGTTCTGATCATGTCATTTGAGTGGAAATAGAACTTCGAAATAGAATGTGCCGTTTTTAATGTTTAAATATATATATATATATAACCGAATTATTAAAAACAAGCTTAAATGGGTAAATCTTCTCTACATATTTATGATTCTTTATTATCTTTTCTGTTATATTCAAATTCTTGTTAAAACATACTAGACATGCTTATTCTGTGCATTTGAGCGCTTTTTGAGTGAAATCATATTTATTTGATCATAAAAAGTGTGCTGTCACTTTAATTGAGCGAAAGTGTGCTGTCACTTTAATTGAGCGAAAGTGTGCTGTCACTTTAATTGAGCGAAAGTGTGCTGTCACTTTAATTGAGCGAAAGTGTGCTGTCACTTTAATTGAGCGAAAGTGTGCTGTCACTTTAATTGAGCGAAAGTGTGCTGTCACTTTAATTGAGCGAAAGTGTGCTGTCACTTTAATTGAGCGAAAGTGTGCTGTCACTTTAATTGAGCGAAAGTGTGCTGTCACTTTAATTGAGCGAAAGTGTGCTGTCACTTTAATTGAGCGAAAGTGTGCTGTCACTTTAATTGAGCGAAAGTGTGCTGTCACTTTAATTGAGCGGCACAGCAAAAATAGTTGCTCCAGTCTGGTTTGAATGCGCTCATTTGTTAACATGGACGCCGAAAGAAAGCGGTGTGAAACCGGCCTTTCGGCTAATTCAGGTGTGGCTTGTCTTGAAACTCTTTCTGAAGGCAGAGGAAAAATATTTTTGTCTGTTTGGTCTTTTGTTGTGTGTAAATGTTACACGTGATTACAGCACGCTTGCTCATGTGTTGCTGATGATGCATTATATCCTCCCTCTCTCTCCCTCTCTCTCTCTCTCTCTCTCTCTCTCTCTCCCTCTCTCTCTCTCTCTCTCTCTCTCTCTCTCGGCGTCCCCGCGGCTCTACATAGCACAACATGTTTGGAAAACGGATGAATATAGGATGGAATCCTGGGATTTATTTTCACTCACCCAGACACGTGACAGTTTTGGTATTCTCATCACACTTGTACTCGTATATGTTTGTGTAGGGATCGTCAAACAATGATGAACAGGACTCCAGGGTAATTGCTGTGCCATAGCAGGTGTCATGGGTAAAACAACACCTACCAGGTCATTAGAGAAAGAAAATGATTAATACAAAATGATTCAGAACGAACAGTGTGATTGATATATATATATATATATATTGGTGAACTGTCCGGTACTGTGCACTTAATCATGTCCTCGAACTGCAGCAAGTTTTTTTATGCTGTTCAGATGTGCTACAGAGAAGATATTACTGTTAAAGTCAAGTGCTAAATGTGGTTTTGAATCAGTTTGGAGTAATAAAACAAATCTACTGACAGGAACAAGCTGCTAGCACGTTAGAATCTGTTGCATTATTTACACTACCATTCAAAAGTTTGAGGTCTGTATTTAATACCTTGTTTTTTTTCAGCAATGATGGATTACATTGATAAAATGTGACAGTAAAACATGAACAAAACAAAAGATGTCTATTTGAAATAAATGCTGATTGTTTTCACTTTCGTGGAATACTGAAAACAATCACAGTTTCCATAAAAAATATTAAGCACCACAACTGTTTTCAAAATTGATAATAATAATAAATGTTTCTTGAGCAACAAATCAGCATATTAGAATGATTTCTGAAGTATCATGTGACACTAAAGATTGGAGTAATGATGCTGAAAATTCAGCTTTATCACCACATAAATAAATGACCTTTTAAAATATATGAAAACTGAAGTCAGTTATTTAAAATTGTAATAATATTGCAGAGTATTACGTTTTTATTTTTACTGTATTTTGAGCATAAAAGACTCACCAAAAAACATAATTAATAAAATATTTTACTGATCCCAAACTTTTGAACGGTGGTATATATCTGGGCTCTTTGAAATTAAACATGGATCTTTGAATCATGTTTTCAAGTGTAAAATTTGTTTAAATCAGTTCACATAAAATTAGGAAAAGTTATCAACATGTTATTAAGTATGTCTGAGCTAATAACATACTTACATGTTGGTAGAGTCACAGTAAAGATCACGAGTGTGATCACAGTAATAAGGATCACGAGATAGACAGCCATACCACTGTAAGAAGCAAATAACTTCATATTGTACATTATTGTAAATCTATTCATTTTACTGTTGTCTTTGTTTAAATCAGTTCACATAAAATTAGGAAAAGTTATCAACATGTCATTAAGTATGTCTTAGCTAATAACATACTTACATGTTGGTAGAGTCACAGTAAAGATCACGAGTGTGATCACAGTAATAAGGATCACGAGATAGACAGCCATACCACTGTAAGAAGCAAATAACTTCATATTGTACATTATTGTAAATCTATTCATTTTACTGTTGTTTTCTCTCACATTAGAAAAAAAAGATTAGAAATTTGCAGCAGCTTTTTTTTTTCTTTCCTGCCTGAGATCCTGGATCTAACCATGTTCAAAAAGGCCAGGGGGATCCGTTTTTGGTTTTTAAATGTTACATGAAAATGAAAATATACCAGCCCAAACTCTTTTCACAAGCTGTCTTGCACTTATGAAACATTGTTCTAAACATCACACCCCTTACAACGCTCTACCTCTAACAATGGACACAATTCTTGTCCCCTATATGAAATGCTTGTGCTGTATAGTTTCATTCCTCCCTTGTCACCCTGTAAAAGTGCCTTCTGAATAAATGAAGGCATGTTGGAGAACTGATGCTGGTTGGGTGTGATGACGTATGGTTTCACATGCCAACAAAAACACATCTTTGTCTTGATGCAGTAAAACACTATGACATAAAGAACAATTCTCAAGAGACAAACTATCTACGCTACACGATGCAAAACACATTCAGACCACAGGAGCATGAATATATTCAACCTTCTTTTAACAAATACATACGTAACACTGCTGGTCCGTTTACTTTACATTTTATCTACTTAAATTTTTTTTAATATTTATCTGTTATATAATCAAAATATAGCCACATTGAAAGCAGGGTGGTATAAATTCTAAAAAGGTTTAAAATCCTTTTCAGTCACAGTTGATAATACAGAATTTCATCTAATATAATTAAATTTATTATAAATGACAAATAATATGGGATATTTATAGTTTATGATCTTACTGTAGACAACTTACTTTCAATAACAGCAACTTTTGCATGCTACCCTTGAATCATCATGGTAATGTTAAAGTCAGTATAACAAAGCCAATATAAAAATGACTATTTCACTAACTTACCTCCAATTTCCAAAGGCTTCCTCTCTGGCTAAATTATTTAAGCAGCAACCGCTGTGTTTTTGTTCTACTATAGCAAGCTAAAGCTCTATGCCAATCACTATGACTTGCACCAAATCACTGTCTCTTCTCTAATTAACAGCCTTCCTTTTGTAGACAGGATTTTTTTTTCTTATTTGCACATGAGCAGCTTGTTAAATCAACCAGTCTGTCAACTAGTTTGGTACATTACATACTTTGCATTGTTCATTAAACCTGCCACATACCTTTATGACTAAGAAAAAATACTTTAACTGAACATTGTATCTCAAAGTAAGAGAGATTAAAGCAAGTGGCTGGCAAACTTAGATGATTTTGCCAAGTCCAAGTAACAGGTGGCATTTTTCTTTCTCTGCCCATATGCTCCACATTTGAAACTGAAACTGTTATCAGCTGTTAAGTTGAATTTGAACGAGTTCATATTGTATTTAAATGTTTGCTTTTAGATTTTTTCCCCAGCTTGATAGTCCTATTGGATATCCTATTCGATCTCAGTAGGATCCTGTGCCATTACAAATTCATAAGGATCCTACCGAGATCAAATAAGAATCTTCAATGTCCTGTTGGATATTATGTAATCACAGTTTTGTATTGTGTAATGTTAAATCATAATAGTCTCATTTATAACTATTATCTAAAAGATTTTGTTTTTTTTGTTTTGTTGAAACACTTTAAAATCTTCCCCCTAATGATATTTTTGGATATATTCCAAATTACGAAACAGCATCACACTAACTTTTGCATGCTTTCAAGGCTCATGCCAGGCTGAGTTGGTGAGATGCATATCAGAGATTTTCTGCAAAACTAACTGCACTTGCTACGGAAACACCACAATTATGTAATTCAGTTTAGCAGAACTTTCAATATTGTTGCCTGGTAACATCACAACAACAAAAAAACACACTGAGAACTGTCTCAGCCAACCCGAATCATATTTTATCACTGACCGAAGCATACACAGTCCATGATAACTGTGTAGGGATTTTGATAATATAGACTTGCTTACAGAAACCATCTTTTTCTGCAAGATAACCTTCAATTACCTCTGTGTAAAATGTGACAAAGAAAACCTTGCATTAAGAAAAACAAACATAATGCATCATACCCATATAGACATATGTAGCTCTCATACTAAAAGCATTAAAGCAGCAGAACAGTTAAAAAGTATATTTAGCTTATCCAACGAAATACACTACCAGTGTGTGATTGTTTCATGTAAACAAACAATACACAAATAATGTTTTAGTGTGCATTTTATTAGCACAGTGGTCCATTCATCAACACTTATATTATGGTTCATCATTGTATTTGCAGATATTTCTAAATCCAGAGCAATATGATGGGAATGTTCACATTAAATGTCAAAAGTCTTTTAGTGACATCCCTGGAATCAAGATCTCAAAGAAAAGGTGACAACAGACATCACAGATGTCCTTCGAATGATCTAGGAGCATTTTGAAATTCATAAACTGAAAAGCCACATACAAAACACACGTGCATATCTGCAAGCTTCATAAGAAATTATATATTTTTTTACATTTAGCAAGCACATTACATTAGTTGTGCAAACACTGTAGATATTGGTTTATGGATCAGAAGCTGACATTCAGAGACAGACAACTATAAACTCACACAGACACGCGAGTTTGCTGATGTATGATAGGTCTGGTCCCTTTCTTTGATTTAGCAGTATAAGACTGTATAAGGCAGAAACCAGAGAGAATAGGTTGATGGATTGAGATCATATAGGCTTGTACAGCAGTGTGGTCACATACTTCTTTTTGTAACGGTGTGTCGCACTAAGAACCATCACGCCATCCTGTGTGAGGAGAGCAAACAGAGGCACATCAGTGATATCAACTGAAAATGCTGGTCATCTCTACCATATGCAAAATATAAATGATTAAAGGGATAGTTCACCCGAAAATAACAAATTTACTCATATCTATAAACGGCATATCTTATTAAAGTAATGATACTTTTATGGTGCTTTTGTCATTTTTGGAGCCTGTCAGCCTTTCAGTGTCTGAAAAACAGCAGCACTGTCATTCTGTTAACCATCTACTTTTGTGTTGCACTGAAGGAAAAAAATTGATTGAAATTAGGGTTAACAATTTTTTGGATGAACTATTATTGAGTGCGTGGACATTATTAGAGATTTTTTTCTATGAGTGCCTTTCTAAAGTGTGTGTAGTTTGCTGCCAGACCTTGATGGAAAGGGCGTACAGGTGGTTGAGCATCACGTGGTTTGGTTCAGGCAGCAGGGTTGGGTCACACTGTTAAAAGCAGACATGGGAACAAGTTAGGGAAAGTCTCTGCTTTCAAAAATCGCCCACACTCGGCAATTACCAAACACAGGCTCTTTATCTTTTCTTATATCTTTAAGCCCCAAAAGGAACCGCTTTAACTGCAACACTGTATTTACAAAGAATCGTCCTCTTCTCAAATCACTTACTTGGGTTCCATCAGATTTTATGTACTTTAGAAAACCCAAATGAAAAAGCTTTAATATCCATTTGTGTTTAAGTAATGGCAATAGTTTCCACAAAACTGTATTTTAAATATTAATAAATAATTGGCGGAGCTTTAGTATCTGATTCCTGATCATGTTGCCAGGCTAGAAACTCCTAGTAAGACGGAGAGAAAGATGGATGAGGTGTGTACAATATTTGAAATTAATATTTTTTATTCAGGAAGCATGTGTTCAATTGATAAAAAGTGAGAAAAGATTTTTCTAACAAACAAAAACTGCAGGGTTGCGAGAACAGGCCGGCAGACGCGGGTGGAAACTCTGTGAAATTCTGCAGGAGTGGGCATGAAGCGGAATGAAATACATGAAAACAAGACGGCAAAATGAGTCTAGCCAGACAGTTGTATAAAGCAGCTGCTGTCATTATGTTCAGGATGTAGCAAAGCAGTACTTACAGAGATTCCAGTGTCTTTGTTGAGGAGCACCTGCAGCAGGTGTGGTGGGAGTATGGGAGGAGAGCGCAGCCTGTCTTCTGATTTGGTTGAGTAGGGATCCTGATGGTATGGTCCAGGTGGGGAGCTGGATAAGTCTGATAGAAAAAAAAAAACATAAGATCAGAACCTGTAGCATATTTTATGAATAGATTTATGTTGATTTAGAGTTACCTGACATGTCGGCACATTTCTCAGAGTCTGTCTTCAGTGCATCAAAAACCTCAAAGTCTGTTTTCCTCACTTTAATTACATTATTCACCACACCCGACTTATTAGTCACAAAAGGCTAGAAAAAATATAATTAAACGTCATGCAAGAACAGGTTTCAAAATATGATGTATGAGGATTATCAGATAATCAAAAACTATAAGAGACTCTTTCCCACCTCTTTGGGGTCTAATGTCCAGTTGCCGTCCACATAGAACTTATACTGGTGCTCTCCTTCTGGCAGGTCAATTACGGCCACAAAATTATTATGACTGTAAAAAAGAGAGAACAAAACAATAAGGAAAAGCAAGTGGAAGGTTCTTTCCTTTTTCTACTCATGATGATGACAGTGAATGATGGCTACAAAATGAAAAGGCAGCACATTCTGGAAGATGCCCTTTTATCCACATAGAACTTATACTGGTGCTCTCCTTCTGGCAGGTCAATTACGGCCACAAAATTATTATGACTGTAAAAAAGAGAACAAACAATAAGGAAAAGCAAGTGGAAGGTTCTTTCCTTTTTCTACTCATGATGATGACAGTGAATGATGGCTACAAAATGAAAAGGCAGCACATTCTGGAAGATGCCCTTTTGCTTTCAGCATGAGATCACCGGAGTGTCCATTGTTGTTGTTTTTTTGTTCAAGTTTCCTGTAAGTGTTGAGTGTGTAAAAGCACAGCAAGTGCTGTCTTAATTTCCCAGTTTTTAGCGATAAGAGGCCAAAACTACAATATCAGAAAGACAGAGTTAGGGTTGCACGATAAATCGAAATGGAATCAAGATCGCGATTCGACAGAAGCTGCGATGGTCATTGTCATGTATCTTTCAGTGAAGCACGGTTCTGTGATCAGCAGTAAATCTCCACCCAAAGGCCGTTGTTTTTTTTTTCAAGTTTCCTGTAAGTGCACACTGGCCCCTAGTGTTGAGCATGTAAAAGCACAGCAAGTGCTGTCTTAATTTCCCAGTTTTTAGTGATAAGAGGCCAACACTACAATATCAGAAAGACAGAGTTAGGGTTGCACGATAAATCGAAATGGAATCAAGATCACGATTCGACAGAAGCTGCGATTGTCATTGTCATGTATCTTTCAGTGAAGCACGGTTCTGTGATCAGCAGTAAATCTCCACCCAAAGGCCAGAGGGCGCTCTCGTGCTGAAACTCCAAATACGCCTCGCAGAAGAAACCCAGAAAACACCTATGGCTGCAGCTGAATAAACAGAAGATTCAACTGCTTTCATTGATTCAACATGACTAATAAACACTACTCATGATGATGACAGTGAATGATGGCTACAAAATGAAAAGGCAGCACATTCTGGAAGATGCCCTTTTGCTTTCAGCATGAGATCACCGGAGTGTCCATTGTTGTTGTTTTTTTGTTCAAGTTTCCTGTAAGTGTTGAGTGTGTAAAAGCACAGCAAGTGCTGTCTTAATTTCCCAGTTTTTAGCGATAAGAGGCCAAAACTACAATATCAGAAAGACAGAGTTAGGGTTGCACGATAAATCGAAATGGAATCAAGATCGCGATTCGACAGAAGCTGCGA
>NW_015505680.1:732649-756021 GCF_001515645.1 Sinocyclocheilus grahami
CTGAATAAACAGAAGATTCAACTGCTTTCATTGATTCAACATGACTAATAAACACACGACTATGGCAATATACGGCTTATCTGAGTTCTTATTATCATTTTCATTCAAATAAAGTATATATATATATATAATGCAATGCCTTTATCACTGCTTAAATACTATGAAATATGTTGCGTGCCTTATTCTATGTAAGAAGCCACATCATCTCACAGAAGGATTTATTTCAAACACTCGACTGACGTTATGAAGTGAGTTTGGAGTAAAAAATATGTTATTAAATGTGGTATTTTCACATGCTTTCAGATGGAGCAGCATTTACTTCACAGAGCCGTAGTTCACTGAGAAGCTATGCAAACAGCTGTCATTATCGTGAACGATTTCATAATCGCGTAATAAAATCGTCTCCGATTTTTTTTGCGTAACTTGTCAGTGAACTATGGCTATGTGTAGTAAATGCTGCTCCATCTGAAAGCACGTGATGATGATTTCCTGCTGATTACAGAACCGACATTACTATCAAAATGCACACGACAATCGCTTTCGATTAATCGTGCAGCCCTAGACAGAGTGTCCTAATGCTACATTAACAAAAGCTATGGCAAGTGTTTTCTTTTCTCTTTTGAAATCTGTGAAGCAAGAAGTACAATAATGTGGTTGAATAAATATTCTGGGTTCAATTCCAGTTAAGCCACAAATTTAATCATCACAAAATCATTTCACTTACAATGCAAGTGAACAGGCTGATTGAACAGGTCGATTTGAGGATTGAAAAGCAGAAATGTAAGCTTATTTTATTTGAACTACTGTTCAAAAGTGTGGAATTTCGATTAATCGTGCAGCCCTAGACAGAGTGTCCTAATGCTACATTAACAAAAGCTATGGCAAGTGTTTTCTTTTCTCTTTTGAAATCTGTGAAGCTAGAAGTACAATAATGTGGTTGAATAAATATTCTGGGTTCAATTCCAGTTAAGCCACAAATTTAATCATCACAAAATCATTTCACTTACAATGCAAGTGAACAGGCTGATTGAACAGGTCGATTTGAGGATTGAAAAGCAGAAATGTAAGCTTATTTTATTTGAACTACTGTTCAAAAGTGTGGAATCTAAGATTTTCTACAGTGTTTTTGAAAGTCTCTTATATGCTCACTAGGGTTATTTATTTGATCCAAAAAATGCAGTAAAAACTAATATTGTGAGATCTGTAATATTGTGAACTGTTTTCTATTTTAATATATTTGATTAAAACAGCCATTACTCCAGTCTTCAATGTCACATGATCCTTCAGAAAACATTCATGCTGATTTGCTGCTCAAGAAACACTTCTTATTATTATCAATGTTGAAATCAGATGTGCAGCTTCATATTTTTGTGGAAACTGATTTTTTTCAGCATTCCTTAATGAATACAAAGTTCAGAAGAACAGCATTTATTTGAAATAGATTGTTTTTTTTTTAATGTAAAAGTCTTTATTGTCATGCTTGATTAATTGAATGCCTCCTTCCTGAATAAAATTATTTATTTCTTAAATAAAATAACCCTAAACTTTTGAACAGTAGTGTACATGAACTTATGTTAAAACCTCACCATTTTACAGTCAATTTGTGGTTTTAGGTATTATGTTGTCACATTGAAATTCATTTTTGTGCAAATCAGCATTGTGCCACAAGAGCTAAGTTGAGCTTAACATGTATGAAACATGGAATATTCCTTTAAATGCATTTTACTATTTGCAATTAACTTCTCATTTTCCCCTGCTGTCTGTGAGTCAGTCTATCTGTACAGACCCACTATCAAGGACCAGCTAATGTAAAAGTCTTTATTGTCATGCTTGATTAATTGAATGCCTCCTTCCTGAATAAAATTTATTTCTTAAATAAAATAACCCTAAACTTTTGAACAGTAGTGTACATGAACTTATGTTAAAACCTCACCATTTTACAGTCAATTTGTGGTTTTAGGTATTATGTTGTCACATTGAAATTCATTTTTGTGCAAATCAGCATTGTGCCACAAGAGCTAAGTTGAGCTTAACATGTATGAAACATGGAATATTCCTTTAAATGCATTTTACTATTTGCAATTAACTTCTCATTTTCCCCTGCTGTCTGTGAGTCAGTCTATCTGTACAGACCCACTATCAAGGACCAGCTGACTTGTTGCACCTTGTAGAATGTTCAGCTCTATGGTTTTTAAGACAATGCAAATACCTGCTGCTGTGTTTCTTGTGCTAACATAGTCTACCATGTCGTGCTAGTGATCTGTCAGAACGTACCTTTTATTCAAGGGGATTTTGCTTGACCAGTTGTTGAAGGAGCCAGACAAGTAAATCTCTTTTCCTGGACCATTCCAGCGGAACACAGTGGGCCTTTCCTCTGGCGGAGCTTTAGTATCTGATTCCTGATCATGTTGCCAGGCTAGAAACTCCTAGTAAGACAGACAGAAAGATGGATGAGGTGTGTACAGCTAATCGAAGCAGAGCAGTGAGATATCGCCACAATAAATGAGTAAAGGAACATGTTTCCAAGGTTAATATTTCACTGTAACCACACCACCTTGGCATCATCTGTTTGGAAGAGGTCTCCGTCCTCCGCACTGTCCATTAGGATTTTGGGTCGAGCACCATCTTTGCTACCACGGCTCTCTCGCCGTTGCGTCTTCTCCGCTCCGCTTCTCTCACTGCTGGTGTTGCCCATGCTGCTGCTTATTTACATGCATGTTAATGAGACTTCCAATTCTGAACAAGAGCTTTCTTCATAATTTATCTTACTCATAAGTACATGAAGCTTAGGGTATTAAAACTTCTTTTTTAAAGAGATAGTTCACCCAAAAAATGTCTGTCGTCATTTACTCACCCTCAAGATGGTCCAAATGCATGAGCTTCTTTCTTTGTGTTCTTAACACAAAAGAGGATATTTTAAATGTTGGTCACCAGTTGATGATAGCCACTGACTATATATATATATATATATATATACTATTAAAGTAAATGGTCCCTGATCTCGCACATACATCATGGAGATGTCTGTTTGACGTATGCAAGATGTATTTTTTAGAGTGTCTGCTCATCTGCAATACATCTAAAGGACATTTCCTATCAGATGTCAAATAGACATTTAGAAGACGTCTTTAAGATGTTTATGATTTAGAATGCATGTAAAACTGATGTCTGAAAGACGTTTATCAGATGTTTGTACACAGCAGATGATTTCCAGAAGAAGTGATCTTTAACAGACATCTTGCAGAGGTGTGCTATCTGGGTTATCATCAACTATTTGGTCACCAAGATTCTTCAAATGATCTTCTTTTGTGTTTAGTAGAAACTCATACAGGTTTGGAACAACTTGAGTAAATGTCCATTTTTGGGTTAATTATCCTTTTATGTTTGATGTACCATAATAATGTTCTTTTCATACAATGATTTCCAAAGTGCATTTCCAAAGTTTTAAGTAACTATAAAAGTTGGCCGAAGCGCAGATGTTCTTTTCATCCCCCCCCCCACCACTATATTTCTAAATAAACGCTAGCGACCTTCACCTGGTAACCATAACAACCGAAAGCATGCTTGGGATTAGTAGTATTGGAAGGTAAGTGTACAACAAAAGAAGTAGTCATTATTTATCAATTTAGCAAAGATTTATAGATCACATACGACAAATATGGCAAGAACCTTATTATTTAGCCTTTTCAGATAATCGACGTATAGCTAAAAAAAAAAATGAGCTAGAGGCGCCAAAGAACAGTTTAGGTTCCACGAGACGACATGCAACAGATTGAGGCCAAAAACTAACGTTACCTTTGCATTTACATGAATTTGAAACGATATTTGCTTAAAAATAAGTCGTTACAATACGCATACGGTTCACAAACAATGTAATTAAAGATTAAAGAAGTAACTTAACCTTTGACCGCGGTTTACAATTGTTTTGGAAGTCACCTAAACTACATTTTATACCTACACGGCGTTTGTTTTAGCAGTTTGGAGTCACACAGCCGATCCAACAGCGGAATAACCTAGAAATACCAAACAAGTAACGTTAAAAAAACTAGTCTATTGTTTCTTTGCTCGTATTTTGGCATCGTTTTTTCTTTGTTGCCGTTCTTGCGTGTAAGTCTCGCCTACAGAAACGACCACAGTCTATTTCCCTTTCATCTCGGACTGTGGTAATTTCCCTTATGATTAAATATCTTACCTCTGAAAACTTTATTTGCCCGTAGCCCGCGACTATGTTTCTTTTCATAACGCCATTTTCACGCTGCCTCACAGAAAGGTTAAATGTTAAGCACACCTCTTCCGCCTGCTGCTCGGGACAAGGGAAATAACCAGCGCGCTGTGCAGTTAAACCAGTGGGTGCTGGAACCATAGACTGTAAAAACAGACTGGAACACATTTGGTTTCTTCTGTAGCTGTAACACAGTGATTGTTTGCACTGTGTGTAACGTATATCTCAAACTTTGATAAAATAGTCACATGTTTATCAGCTACAAATGCAATGTAGAAATGTGCTACTTATTCATAAACTACGTAAAAACTGCGGTTTTGACTTTGGCGTACACTAATGGAGTTTATTACAGTAACCAAATATAGACCATCAGCTTCATTTCATTAGATTTTTTTTAAAGGGGTCATATGATGTTGCTAAAAAGAACATTATTTTGTGTATTTGGTGTAATGAAATGTGTTTATGCGGTTTAAGGTCAAAAGAAACACATTATTTTCCACATACTGTACATGATTGTTTCTCCTTTTACAAAGCTCATCGGTCTGAAAAGCAAGGTGTGCTTGATAAACAATGAAGGATATTTACTTACATATACTGAATTTTTAGAGAAATTTGGTATTCCAATACCTCCGCGTGAATATAGTACTGTAATTGATGCAATCTACCAGCAGGATTTGTGAGGCTTTTAAAGGGATTTAGTGAATCTAAGCAATCAACATTTAAAAAAGGGATCTTATTAAACGGTATTGATATCAAAGATAGAAAATGTAATAATACATTGTTTAGATGTTTGATTCACTGCCCTGCAACACTTCGGTGTAAGTACTTCTGGAATAACCATTTTGAGAGTATCAACTGTAAATTGATTTGGACTTATAATAACAAATTCTGTGTCACAAATAAAGTTAGTGAAGCTTACTTTAAAATTATACATAATTTATCCAACTAACCAGTTTCTCAAGAGATACAGAGCTGATCTCTTAGAATTCTGTGTTTTTTGTGGAATGCATGTAGAGACTGTTTTGCATCTTTTTTTTTTGAATGTATGTATGTTCAATTTTTCTGGATTGATTTTGAATATTTATTTACTATGTTGAGTGGATATAAAATTAATATAAGAAAAAGAGATGTTATATTTTAATTTGATAAAAAAATATATTGATAAGAGTCAAATGTTTATGCTAAATCTTCTAATATTATTAGGTAAGTTTTACATACACAAATGTAAATGGTCAGAAAGTATCTCCCACTTCAAAGTTGATTTGAGGATTTATTTTGAAACTCTTCAAGGTCTGTCAAATCGGAAAGCAACCAGAACTATGGACACGCTCAAAGAACTAAACTCCTCTTTTCTATTGTGATTATTTGATGTATACCCTCCTTATTATTTATTTATTTTTCTTTCCCTTTTCTTTTTTTAGTTTTTTGTTTTTTTTTTTCTTCCAGAAAACGTGAACACCATGTTTGTAACCTTTTGTTATACTTTTGAATGTTAATTGTTCAGCATATACAATTAATAAAAAAAGAAAAGAAAAGCAAGGTGTGCTGTGATTGGCCAGCTATCCAGTGCGTTGTGATTGGCCGAATACCTCAAGCTTGTGACAGAAATGTTACGCCCCTTACCATATTGTGATGATGCCCTGTCCGGCCGGAGCGACGAGACAAAAACATGAAAACCCATTATAAACGAGGCATTTGTTGCATCCAGTGGGGACATAATTATGGATTATAATGACGTATATTGTCTTTTTACGCGTTGCGTTGCATCGCACCACGTTAACATAAAACCAAACAATGACAAACAACAAGCCCTACTCTACACTGCCCAAAAAACTCTCTTTAAATATAAAAAATATAAAATAAATATAAAAAACGTACTAACAGTCTATGAGTCAGAACAGCCGGCATTGTAGTCTACTCTATCAGGATCAGGAAACAGTCCTCCATAAAATGTGCTGCACACATCTGAATATTTGGGTTGAAGTGTTCTGGAACAGTGTTGTAAATACAACTCAGCCACTGATTTGTAGTCGTGTCCATTTTTGGAAGACCAAACAAAGTAGTTTTGCTTTCACAACAAAACACAGCGTCACACACGGTGGCCTAGAGTGAGCGGTGAAAGCCTATCTGGCGATCCACAGCGGAAAGTTGTAGTATTTCCTCAGCAACCAGCACGGGTCAGCTCTAGGCATGACGAAGCAGATATCGTCCTCTTCACAGCGCCTTCACGACATGGAGGTGGCAGCAACAATACTACAGCGAGAATAAAAGTTACGCCTTCTTTCTTTGCGTGAACATTTTGGCGGCGTTATGCAAATCTTCCCACATCGTGACGTAGGTATGTGGGGGCGTGTTAGAACGAGCCGTTTTAGGTAGGCGTGGCTGATTCTTAACTTTTATAAAGAATATCTCTTTGGATTTGAGACTTTAGTCTTTGCAACTTTACAGATCTTCTTTATGCACCAAGAGCTTGTAACACTCCAAAGAGAAAGGAACAATTGAAATCGCATCATATGACCCCTTTAATTAAAAGAATAAAGGAAGTATATTAGTTAAAACAGCATATACAGTGTTTTTAAAATAATTTTTATATTTAATTTGACATTTTATTAAAATATTTTGGTAGTCATTTTATTTTTTATATTTGAATTATATATTATCATATTTATATATTTTATATATATTTTCATATATTTTCATATTTTATTTACTTTTTTATTTATTTATTTATAGGGACTGTGCCATTGGGCGTGTCCTGTGATGGAGTGAGACAGCTGTGTTCGAGAGTCCACACATGTTCATCAGAAGCTTGCGACATTCTCACGGCTGTCCAGTTTTGCAGTGTCATGACATGACTGGCAATGAGGTCCTGAGATAAGTGGAACTGTTTCTGCGAAGCACACTTCAATAAACACAGGCTTGGGTGGCAACAGTAGTGAGACGGACAATTTGACATTTTATTAAAATATTTTGGTAGTCATTTTATTTTTTATATTTGAATTATATATTATCATATTTATATATTTTATATATATTTTCATATATTTTCATATTTTATTTACTTTTTTATTTATTTATTTATAGGGACTGTGCCATTGGGCGTGTCCTGTGATGGAGTGAGACAGCTGTGTTCGAGAGTCCACACATGTTCATCAGAAGCTTGCGACATTCTCACGGCTGTCCAGTTTTGCAGTGTCATGACATGACTGGCAATGAGGTCCTGAGATAAGTGGAACTGTTTCTGCGAAGCACACTTCAATAAACACAGGCTTGGGTGGCAACAGTAGTGAGACGGACCTCCTCCAGTACATCTTGGAAAAACATTATTTAGTAACTGAAGTGAGATTGATGGTAGTGACACACTGATTGCTATTACTGTAATCACCCGTACATTGAAGTACACTGAAAACTAGTCAATGAAACACTTAAAGTAAATACTACCACTAGTATACTATTGCATGTTTAGCTAGTAGTTGTTTGCTTTGATTGCCAAGACTGGAGACAGATTTAGCTATATTTAACCAGAGCTGGCTATAATATTACATATCATAATATTTAATACTCCAAACGCTGCAGATTACATTGGGTGTAAAGGTGGAGAGGGAATGTCTAGAGCCGCTATAATCCATTATATAACTGATACAGACACTTGTGAATTTAGTGTATTGAGTCAGTTCATACATTTCATATTTATTCATATTCATAAAAATGATCGTATACTTCCTGTAATTTCCTCTCTCTCTCTCTCTCTCTCTCTCTCTCTCTCTCTGTAAAAGCATCAGCTATTTGGGTGCAAGCATCCTTTTAGTATGCTTTAGGACAAATACAATGTACACCTCTAAACTACACATTTACAATATTTGATGTGTCATGATACTCAGCAAATACAGACGTACAAATGCAGTTGAACTGCCTGCAGAAATAAACAACATTGTGAGATGGTATGAATATTAAGTGACTTTTAGTGTAAGATTTCTGTAGTTTGGATTCTTGGCCATGCTTTGAGCAAATCAGACCCGCGTATACATTCCATTTGAAAATATTGATTACTTATAAACCTGGGATGGTTCAAGCTCATGGTGCCACCACAGTGAAACCAAGTTCTGGGTGTAGCTCACAGTGTCCTCTGGCGTTCACTGGAACTGATCACCGCCAATTTACAGTGTAGTCTTCCTGTCAAACTGGTTTCTTCACTATCAGATTGCATTCTGTTTAGTTGATATAAAAAGTAGAAAAGATTTACTCACAAAATGAGAACACAATGCATACATTATGTTACCTAAATAACATGCAAGTTAGAATATAATTTACAACTGATAATTGAAAGGAATAGTTCACCCCAAAAAATAAGTTTAATTTAGTACTCCTCGTGTTGTTCCAAACACAGTTTTCTCTTGTGGAGAAAATCTGGTGAATAAATAGGAATAGGAGTTTTCAAGTCTCAAAAAAGTTTAAAAAGCTCCCTAAAAGTAGTCAGTACATCTCTTGTGATCTTATGAGGCCACATAAAGGGTTTGTGTGATGAGTTCACTGATAATTTCCCCCTCCAGTTGAATTTTAACCACTGCAATTGGACTGCCAAGGCAGTGAGTGAATCTGAAAACCAGATCAGTCCAATTTGTTATCAAACCATTTGCACTGATTTTGTGAACAGAATCAACTGATTAATATAAAAGATTCAACTTAAAAGAACACTTTGTTCACAATGTAGGCATTGTAGCTTCCGTTAATGGTTACTCCAGGATTTTCAGTGATTAATGAGTTAAATTTCAGTCTGTTTCTCATGTAAAGCTATCATATAATTTTAGAAAACTTGAAATATAGCACTTGAGTCATAAGAACTACTTTTAGAATACTTTTATGGTGTTTTTTTTTTTGGCCAGTCCTTCACTGTCATTATACTGAAAACAGTGGTTATGATTTTCTCCAAAAGTTCATACGGGTTTGGAAAGGCTGAGGCATGAGTGAATAATGACTGAATTTTCATTTTTACGTGAACTATTCCTTAAACAAATCATATTTACAATATATTTGAGAAAGCTTAGTGCAAATGAGTACCGTGGTGAAGTGTACAACACAGAAGACCGTTATGATCACAAGGCCAATAACTAGGGAAGCGATTCCCATGTGAAGAGCCTTTCTCCCCAACCGCTGAGCTCCTTCATAGTCTTCTGCATCATAACTGCTTTGAGACTGAATGAGAGAATAGGTGAGAATAGGCACAATTTGACAGAATAAAAAATTTCAGGTTGGAAAAACTCAAAGAGATTCATTTGATTGAGGCTATACAGAAATTCTACTTAATTTAAAAATACATTTGAAACATATTTGGATTGCAGCATTAGTGACAGGTCTCTAAGTGAAAACTAGACTTCAGTATGTGGCCCATAAAGCAGACAGCAATGAGGGGCGTAGTGAAGATGCCAGCCTTATTTCATCTCTCTTAATAAGATCAGACAGCAAACTGAGCCTTGGACTTACAGCTCACTCGCACTAAATCACATTTACTGGGATGACAGAGATGATCTGACTTCACTAAGCTGATTCGCATATTAAAACCATAATTATTCGGGTTTGGATATTATTTGAGACAAAGCAGGTGGTCTAAACTTTTTATTAGAGGTAAACATCACTAAATGTTTTGAAATGTATGCTTAAAACATAAAAAAATACAATAGTTTTAATATATTATGTATTTTAAGTAAATATGAAAGTAAATCTCAAGTAAATCTTGTTTTAAGGATTATTAAATATTTTTTTCATGTATGAACATTAAGTTTAGTGAGAGAAAAAAATATTTAAAAGCATTAAATCTCTGCTGTTGTAAAGATAATCATTATGTGTTAACCACTTTTAACAATGTTACAGTGTGCATAAAACCCCCCTGTGTGTCAGAGGGCAGTAAGCTGGTTTGCATGATTTGTGATGCTCTTCTAGTTTCTTACAGGCGGTGTGGTGGCGTCTGCAGCTGCTGTAGTCAGTGAGCCTTAAAGTTTTAATGTGTTAACAGTGGCAGAGTCAACCTGAAACTGGAGGTTTTGCACTCCACAGCAAGCCCCTGCACTTTACCCCATTCAGCCTCTAGTCTGGTAGTGGCATTTGAAAGCACAGATTTGATTGCTGAACGCAGGGGAATGGTATGACAGAAATGGGCAGCTGGTGAAAATGATTCATTTTTATGATGCGGATGAATCACATGTATGCCAATGAAAATATACAAATGATCATATGCTACATTTATACCCATATTATTATTCTTTATTCCTATGGTGCAGTGCTTAAAACTGTAACGCAGAAATTACTTACAAATATTAAGGTTGTCATTAGACTAATAATAAAAAAAACTAAGCGTTAACCTAATGTTTTTCATTTTCTGTTTTTCACCCATAATGACAATTATTACTGTTTAAAAGCTTTAAATAACATTATTTAAAAATTATTTAAATGTTTGTGTGTGTACGTTTATAATACATTTCAATTATATAATTAATATTATATATATATATATATATATATTTTTTTGTTTATAACACATATCAGTATTAAATTTATACAGTTATTCAAATGTTCTATTTATACACACACACACACACACACATTTTCATATTTTTCCAGAATTAATATTATTTATAATTATTTTTAAATACTTTTTATTTATTATTTACACACCATCATTTAAGTGTACTATATATTATCTTAAATTAATAATATTAATGGCTTTAATAATACACACAGGCCTCAAGTATTTGCCTCCACATTTACAGTTATCACAAGATATATATATATATAATATATTAATGTTGAGCCGTATTGATGAGGCCATGGCCTTAGATACTATAAGACAAAAAAGAATGAGAAACACTGTTCTTTAATATACTGTATATTAAATTCATAGAAAAAGTAACTTTCTTTTTAATTGACATTAAAAAAATGAATTACATGTTAGTGGCCAGACTGTAAGAGCTGTGTCTCTCATTCTGAGGTCAAGGTGTGAAAAGTCAGGTAGGAAACCACTGAAAAAACATTCCTGTTCATATAAGCATTGGTTGAGAACAATAGCCTGAGAAGGTTCATCATCATAGCATCCACCTTTCACGTGGCTTGTGCAAGTGAGCACATCTACAGGCTGCCGTGTGAATGTTCGTGTAGGGGAAAGGGTGTGTGTGTGTGAGACGTGTGTGAGAGTGTATGCAGTCTTGCTTGCAAGTGTGGAAGTGCTACATAATGAACTGCACAGATACTTGAGGCCTGTCTATTTATAACACTTATATGTCTATCTGGATCATAAGAACATTACGTTTAGTCAGATTTCAAAGCCGCATGTATAACACACTGCCAAGTGCAAAACTATAAACCCACAAGAAACATACCTTTTCAGAAAAACACTCTGCAGCTAAAGATAAGACCAAAGATAAACTGCACATCGTGATCTATATCCTCAGTTAAGGATTTGATTTAAAGGGATAGTTCACCCAAAAATGAACATTCTGTCATTGTTTACTCTCATGTCACTGCAAACCTGTACTATATGACCGTTCTTCTGCAAAACACAAAAGAAGGTATTTTGAAGAATGTTAGTAAGCAAACAGTTTTTTGGTCACCATTGACTTCCATTGTCTGGACAGAAAAATTCTCAAAATATCTTCTTTTATGTTCCACAAGAGAAAGAAAGTCATTCAGGTTTGATTGGACATGAAGGTGAACAAATTATGACAGAATTTCCATTTTTGCAACTGTCCAGGTAGATACACTCAATAATAACAAAAAAACTATAGTCTTTTCTACTCACCATTAGAGAAAAGACCAATGCTACAATGTTAATAGGCCACGCTGGACAAAAGCAAGTGAAAATAGTCAAAACAATGTAATTTCTCAGTGGTGGTGCCCCCTGCGCCTCAGCACACCTTCCAAAACTGTGGTCCGAACTCCCATCGATAGAGTGGTTTGTCTTTCCATCCGACCGCTGAAGACCAGGACTCATGATGCAGGAGTGTCAAGCGGTGCAGAGTTAAGAAGGAGCAGGAGATGGTGAGAACATTTACAAGAGCCGTGTGGAGAAGATCAGGAAACTGAATGGAAGACTGGAGGAGAAACAAGAAGGCAAGAGCTCATGAAGACACTCATGGGGGATGTCAGATGACTAGGTAAGTGTGAAAGGCGATGGATGAGATGTTGAGTGAGTCAGAGATGGCTTATGACCTAATTACCACCCGGGCTGAACACTATCCCACTTCAGAGAGGGAGAGAGAGAGAATGTGTGCAGGACGCTGAAGCAATGTAAGATGTAAGAGGAGAGGCAAGCAGAGAAAAAAAAGCCTGTCTACTTGCCCATATTACCATTATCTGACAAAGGGAGAAGGGAGTGTTGAAGTTACAACTGATACAGCCATATGGATAATGGCCCCAAAATCACATTACAAGGCTGCCAAGAAATGAACACTGGCAATTTTCCCACGGTTTTTGCATAGTACTGCAAGTGAGGGCGGCGCAAACAGCACAGCATAGAGAATAAAGGCTGTATCACACATTACATATGCACAATAGTGCACTGGATGATATAGTGTAAAAGTCTGTAACTTTGGTAAAACGTTATTTTACAGTGTTCTTGTTACACGTTACATGTACTTATAGTAATAACAGTAAATTATGCATAATTACATGCAACCATAACCCTATAGTAAGTACATGTACTTAATTAATACTCAGTACTTAAGCGTATAATTACACTGTAACAAGGACACCTCAAAATGTGTAGCCAAACGTTCTAAAAATATGGTTATTTTGACATGAACTTTTTATAGTTGTTTCCATATGGTTTAAATAACAACATAAGTCTAAATTTAATGACTAAAAGTATCATGTGGTGCAACCATCAAGTAAAAAGTAACACATTTTCTTTACAACTTGCACACATCTTAATCTAAAATTATTTATATACAAATCAGATTCCAAAAAAGTTGGGACACTGTACAAATTGTGAATAAAAACAGAATGCAATGATGTGGAAGTTTTAAATTTCAATATTTTATTCAAATAAATTAATATTTATTTATTAATACAACATAGATGACATATCAAATGTTTAAACTGAGAAAATGTATAATTTTAAGGGAAAAATAAGTTGATTTTAAATTTCATGGCATCAACACATCTCAAAAAAGTTGGGACAAGGCCATGTTTACCACTGTGTGGCATCCCCTCTTCTTTTTATAACAGTCTGCAAACGTCTGGGGACTGAGGAGACAAGTTGCTCAAGTTTAGGAATAGGAATGTTGTCCCATTCTTGTCTAATACAGGCTTCTAGTTGCTCAACTGTCTTAGGTCTTCTTTGTCGCATCTTCCTCTTTATGATGCACCAAATGTTTTCTATGGGTGAAAGATCTGGACTGCAGGCTGGCCATTTCAGTACCCGGATCCTTCTACGCAGCCATGATGTTGTAATTGATGCAGTATGTGGTCTGGCATTGTCATGTTGGAAAATGCAAGGTCTTCCCTGAAAGAGACGACGTCTGGATGGGAGCATATGTTGTTCTAGAACTTGGATATACCTTTCAGCATTTTGCTCTGACATGCACTGTGAGCTGTAAGGTCTTATATAGACAGGTGTGTGGCTTTCCTAATCAAGTCCAATCAGTATAATCAAACACAGCTGGACTCAAATGAAGGTGTAGAACCATCTCAAGGATGATCAGAAGAAATGGACAGCACCTGAGTTAAATATATGAGTGTCACAGCAAAGGGTCTGAATACTTAGGACCATGTGATATTTCAGTTTTTCTTTTTTAATAAATCTGCAAAAATGTCAACAATTCTGTGTTTTTCTGTCAATATGGGGTGCTGTGTGTACATTAATGAGGAAAAAAAAATAACTTAAATGATTTTAGCAAATGGCTGCAATATAACAAAGAGTGAAAATTTAAGGGGGTCTGAATACTTTCCGTACCCACTGTATATATAATGTATTACAGAGATATCATGCATTATAAATATAAATAAAGGAGAGGTACACCACATTGCATTTTACAACCTGAATTACTTGCTTAATACTCTTTGTCCCGTGTGAGACATAAGGCCACAATTTTCTTCTTTTCAAGAATTGAAGATTTTGTATGTATGAATTGCATTTGAATGTATTTTGAATAAATTAAAAATGTATAGATTTGCTAAACGAATGTAGATTTGACAGAAATGAGTTAATGACGTCATTGACTTAACAGATAAAAAGTGAAAATGCTGTAATGTGAGCCCAGTTTGCCTGTCTGTGGGTGTCACCGTAGCGTGTGAGTTTATGCTGATAAGGTGATGCTTTGTTTCAAACGGCAGGATACACCACACAGGAAAATGAAAAACACCTGCCTCTGCTAACGTGAGAAACCCACTATCTCTGTAGTAGCTTATAGATAAAATGACACGCACCAGTCTCTCTACTCTCTTCGTAACCATCTGGTTCACAGGTAATATCGTCCTTTTCCTCCTTGATAACAACATATTATTGACATAAGGTCAATAGCTTGATGCAATTAAACAAATGAATTGCTTTATTTTTTTGCTGCTTTCTCACAGGTCTCGTCCCTGGAGATGTATCTTTGCCAAATCTGGGCATATCTGTGTGGCAAATTCCTGAGATAACAGCAAAAGAAGGCACAGATGTCATCATCACCTGTCACATTAAAGCTGATTCACACGTGGAAAGAATCATGGTGAAGTGGTGCCAAGATAATCAAACTGTACCGAACAGTACAACGTCTTACCATAGATCGCCTGTAAATGGATCTGGGAGAATTAATGCAACACTGCAGCTGCTGTCGGTGAATCTAAATCATAGTGGCATCTATTACTGCACAGCATTTGTGGATTTACCTACACTTGAACCTGCTGAACTTGGAAATGGGACGCATGTATATGTGGGTGAGCTTTATTCTTTACTTGCTTTATTTTCATTCCATTTTTTTAAGGACAGTCAATGCACTCTACACATTTTTGGTACTTAAATGAATAATCCAAATGATGACCGTTTATACCTCTCTCTCACAACAATTGTAGTGCCTAATTCAACAACAGTGACAACACAAACTCTCACAATGAACACAGTGATGTGGTCAGTGCTTTCAGGCTTGGGCTTTGTTTTGCTGATCATCTGCATTGTCTGTGTTATTCACACACATTATAAAGGCAAGAAAAATTGTGAAATTTCTTTTAAACTTGAATGTTTATGGGTTTATCACAGTGTGCTTGAGATTTGAAGAACTATTACATTTTTAAATAAACTAAATTCAAGTGACTATAAAGTTTAACATGCTGATTTCTTTTTTAATCTAGGACACTGCAGAATAGAATCTAGAGCAAAAGAAGCCCTAGTAAGTGATGTTTATTTATTTGTTTGTTTGTTTATTTGATTGATTGATTGATTCTGAATATTGGCAAGGCTAATGGTCTTTCAGAAAAGTAATATAGTATTTTTCAATTTATTATTTCACTCTCAGGTTGACGTTACCCGTGGATCACCCTGTCCAGACGCTCAGCAAACTCATGTTGTTTATGCAGCATTAAACATTCCTCGAGACAGTGTAAAATCAAGAAAAGAGGTAAATTTGCCCATCAAGAGCCTTTAGTAGTCTGTCGTATTCAAATCATGCCGTTATTTGTTACATGTTATGTTAACAATTTAGTAAGCAAATGGAGAATTTTTTTTTCATTCGCACTTAATACATTGCAAAAAAAAAAAAAAAGATTCCACCTATTTCAACTGAAAAAAACTTAAGTTCAAATTTGAGTATACTCAACTTGGTTGTGCAAGTCATTTCAACTTAAATTACATTAAACTGACATGAAATCAAGTTGGACTTCATATAACTTATAAAAAAGTTGTAATTGCTCAACTTATTTTGATGAGTTAAAGTAATGTAACATAAGTTGTCACGACTTACTGATCATATCATTTTTTATAGTGTATGGAACCAGATGCAATTATTATATCATGTTATGACTTGTTTTTCAGAATTGTCCGGCTATGGCACTTATTTCAGTGACCTGCACAGAGGATTCAGTGACATACTCTGAGGTCCACTTAAAGAAAGGACCAAAGGATGAAGGTTAAGCATTATTTGCCTGAATTTAATAAAAGAAATTTCACCTTGCATATGAGATAGGGTGCCATTCCCTCTTTTAATGGCACTTCAAACTTCTGTTCCTGTTTGGCCCAGTTTTGTGAAGGTTTTTCCTGTAAATACATTTATATAGTTTCCAGCCGTTTGTGTTTTTTCATGCAGTGTTCATGAAGACTGAATTGTTAAATGCTGTGGCTCACATTTGAGTCTATTTGAAGCTGTATTGTGTTCAAACTGCATGTATATTTTTAAGATAAAATTATTTCAAAGATTTTTTGTGTGTCTTTTGAGTGATCAGGTTAGGGTTAAATAGTGACGCTTGAACTTATTTTTATTGTACTGATTAAAAGGTGAGTGTCAAACTGATATGCAGCGTAATGGAATAGCAAAATTATGTTTTGCCAGTGGTTTATCTGCCAGTGTTTTTATTTTATAAGTGCACTGAAAAGAAACTTTCAAAATGATTGTGTGTGTACATAGGAATTAGACTGCAATTGTTAAAATTCTATTTAGAAAGAGAGAAATTATAATGTGTGGTGGCTACAGCAATATGCAAAGTTTTATTCTATTTTGTTTTTCATATCACACTAAAAAGATGTTAACCTGAAAATGTTAACATCTAAATTAACTGGTTACATCTAAATTATCTGGTTTTATTCAAATCAAAAACATTATTTAACATCACTAAATCAACCGACAATTAATTTATACCAACAAAACTAATTTTTATGAGGTAAAAATTGCTTTTCAAGTTAACAATTTTAGGTTACCACTTTGTACAGTGTTTATAGCAAGTTTTGTAGCAATAAGCGTCATACAAGAAGATGACAAAAAATAAACTGTTTAATTGTCAGAAAAGAGATGTTTATCGAAAAAGACTAATACGTGTTACCGCCTACGCAACCCCATTTAGCGACTTAACGGTAAAAGCCCTAGTCATATGACGTGCTTCAACAATAAGATAACCCTGTTTCAACCTGACCAAAATCTCTAGTTTCAATGTATTTTCACAAATGTCCCTTGAATACAGATTTCTGTGTGGGGGTGTTGAGTGTGCGCTTTCAGAAGACAGAATCAATAACATACTGTGGGCTATTTGACATGCCCTGAACCCACATGTGAATAAAAAAAAGGCTAAAAAAATTAACAGGCATCTTCTGGTGTAAAGTGAGTCATGCACGCAGATTTAAATCATGTAGGAGTTTTGAAATGTGAAATAATTGAATTTGTATTTCCAAATTGACTTTGAATTTTTTTTATTTAAGCTTCAAACAAGAAACATTAAAACTTTCAATTAATAACAGCCATCCTGTTTACTTCATAAAAAGTGTTATATTAGTGTTGCTACTTTTTTTCCACCAGTACCAGAATCTTCAGTTAATTGAAGGACATTTATATTCCAATTATTACAACACTTTAAACCTCTAAAAGAGATGAAAGGAATTGTGTTATAGATATAAACTTGGTAAAAGCAACATAACAGCATGGAAATAGGGGTTACAATTCACATTTTAAATCATCTTACTGAAGATAATACATTAGATCACGACAACACCAGACATGCATTCACTCTCGAACAAACATTCACTCAACAGTAGCATCGTTCACATTGGCTTCTGTCACAAAAAACACTGAACAAAATAAAACAAAAAGTTCAAGTTCATCAAATCATGGGGGGAAAAAAGCATTTTTGGTCACACAATATCATGTGTTTGCGTTCTTGAGCATAAAAAGCTCTCTTAATCAAGCCGACAGATCTCACCAGATCAAAAAGATAGTATGTACAATATTTTACACAAACAAGGTCGAATCTAAGTCTGAGAAGTATGTTCTCCTTATAATTACTGCTATTTTCATGATCTATGTAATAAATCCAGTTGCAAAACTAACAAAATATACATTTTGACATCCCATCACACTATATTCTTCAGTAGAAAATGTACCAAATGTCTGAAAGTGATTTAGTCTTTTAAATACGCTACAAAGATTCACATAGTTTTGACAGATTATTGCTCTTATGCTGTTAAAAAGAAAAGGCTTTTCTACAGTTACATACCTACATGTACATAGTCATCACAAAAAAGACAAAACTTTGAACAAGGACTGAGAGATCAAAAACATAAAACTAAGACAAAAAATACACTTAAGTTGTTAGCATTTTAAATGGAGAAATGAACTAATTATTTACAGGTTTAGCTCTATATAAGAGGAGCAGGAGGTTAGTTTAGAGACTGATATGACAGTAACTCATAAAACAGGAAATATCACATTAATAGTGTTGCAACTGACATTCCATCAGTTTAAGGTTGATTCATTTCATCCAAAACCATTCAAAGTCAGAGAGCTTGATAAAAGAATAAAACCCTGCGGCACGTAGAGTGCATCCATTATATTCGATTGAGATCACCACATACTTCAAAAATCCTTCCTTAAGATGTAGGGAAGACGTCAGAACCATGAATACTATTGTACCTGTCACTCATTTCAATGATAGCCGTTAGTAAATGCTGTAGCAATCAGAGGGCCCTGTAAAAGTAAAAATAAGGCATTAATTTTAATGCAGCATGAAGGAATTCACAGGAAAAACATGATTATTTTTACTTACTTAAAGTTCAATTATTTATTAAATTCATTGTGGTCATCAGATTTTCTCAATCAATGACATGGCGCTTTGTTAAATAAAAAAAATACATTAAAAAATGCAATTCAGATGTACGATTCAGATGTACAAATCATGTTTGTAATTACTTTTTTTGTGAATTATGAATTCACGAGACTCATTAAGTTTATTTTTTTGAATTTGTTAATATTTTGAGTTAGCTTTTTTATATTTTCAGTTTTCATTTTAAATATAGTTTAAGTATTAGTAATTTTATCATTATTATTATTGTTTAATACTTCTGTTTAGCTTTGATTAATTTTTTTAATTTAAGTTTTAATTTGAGTAATTTGAGTACTTCAACTTAGTGATTTTTAAGTTAGTTGCCAAAGCAACATTTCTCATTTTTACTTTTAGTATACATGTCAGATTTATTTCAATATTTTAATAGTATTAGTTTTAGTTAACAGTATCAACACTGCATGTTGCTGACTCACCCCAAGGCTGTGGCTGAATCCAGTGCTGGGAGCGGGACTTGCAGCGCTGATATAGCTACTGATGGCTGAGTCCTGAGTGGCCGTTCCATACAGGTCTGCCATCGGCCCAGGGCTGCTGGTACCTAAAAACCCAGCTGTGCGAGAAGGAGTTGAGCCTAAAAAATCAACATGAAATTCCACAATGTCTTAACCACTTTTCATTAACAGGGAATCTTAAAGCTATATAGGCCAGCCATTGGGGTGTGAGCTCTCATTTGCTGAGCATGGGTCGTGTGTGGGATGTAGAAAAAACAAAATTCTCGCACCTCTGACCACAGCTGCTGCTGCTGCGGCTGCCGCCATGGGGTTGTACGCCGTTAGAGGAATGGCTACGAAAACATCCGCATACACGCAGAACAATCAAACAAACAGGAAAGAGAACTTAATCAGTACCAAGCAGTACGAAAGCAGTGGGAAAAGTGCTTGCATCATACTGAGTAAGAAATGATGCTCTGATAATGTGTGGTAATGCCTGTAAGCTGTTATGCAGGATTTCCTGGGTGGTGTTGTCACAAAGTAAGCTGACAGTATTCAGATCACACTATGCTGTGTACTGGAATATGGCGAGCGGCTGCCGTGTACAATAGCTGCTTGTAATGCTCATAGAGGAACTAACCTGTGAGCTCAGCGGGGTGGGGTGATGTCAGAAGGGGGGTCCTCTCTAAGTGGAATTCTAGAATAGAGATAAACACAGAAAGCTGTTTAAACATACACACAAGAGCTGTTCACACTACACACATGGACAAGCACTACAGGGCCTATGAGTGGCAAGACACCTAGAAAGACAGTCTTAGACGGCCTCTCTGAGATTTACAAGCAGCCATGGGTTTCTTTTTTGTGTGTAAATGACTGATTGAAATGCACAGATTTCCACAAAACTATTGAGCAGCACAACTGTTTTCAACACTGACAATAATAAGAAATGTTTCTTGAGCATCAAATCAGCACATTAGAATGATTTCTGAAGGATCATGTGACACTGAAGACTGGAGTAATGATGCTGGAAATTAAGCTTTGCATCACAGGAATAAATTACATTTGAAAATATATTCAAATAGAAAACAGTTATTTAAAATTGTAATATTATTTCACATTATTACTGTTTTTATTTTATCACATAAATGCAGCCTCGGTGAGCATTAAAGACTTCCATAAAAAACATTTAAAAATCAGTCTCAGAATCAGAGTGGTAATGTACATACAGTATAATCGAATATATGTGGTTTTACTCATAAAATCTAAGCACAAATGTAGAATTTCCATTTTTGATTACTATTAGTGTATTACTTGCATATGTATGTGCATATGGAAATTGGGTGGCATCAAATGTTTCACCAGGAATGCCAGATAATGTTCAAAAGCATATTTAGCAACTACAGGTGCATCTCAATAAATTAGAATGTCGTGGAAAAGTTAATTTATTTCAGTAATTCAACTCTTAATTTATTGAGATGCACCTGTAGTTGTTATGTTGCTTAATGTTAGCAACTTGTATCTGACAACCACTTAAGTATATACTGATTTGCGCATATACAATTATAATCTAATAAACAATCACTTCTGACTCAAAAACCCAATATTTGATAATACTGTGTTTGCAAAAACGTATCCCAGGAAAGAGTTAATCCCAGTGAACCAATATGTGGAAAGGTCTACAGAATGCATGAGCCGGACATTGAGTCTTACCAGGGAACTGATATGTGTATCCTGGGGTCAGACTAGTATAGCTGCGACTCGCATATGTTGCTGCCTGGAACCCTGGATAACCTTGGGAAAAAAATATGACACCAATTAATGTCTACTCATAAAGTATTTTGAGTAAATAACAATAATATATAATATTTTGTATTATAAAAAGAATATTTAATTTGAATAGTATTTAATATTATTAACAGTTATCTGGTAATTCATGTTAAAACAATATTAGTCAATATAGTAGAATGAAAGTATAGCATTTGTGTCTTCAGTATGAATTTTACGGCACTTTTCAACAGCAGAGGGCAGAAGAGTCCATTCTATGCTTTGAGTTCTAATCATCCTTGTGATCAGCAGTTAAAAGCTACACACTTACCCAGCATTCCTATGCCAAGCATGAAGGCGTCCATCCCATAGGGCATGACACGCGCACGACCTCTTGAAGAGCCTGTAGGTGACATCACTTCCTTGGGCTGGGCTTTCTTACACTCCACCTGTGAATGGAAAGGGAAGATATCAGTCAGTCAAACACAAGTTTTAGCAGTGTGTCTGAAACGGTGTCTCAGCATAAGAATTCTCACCATCTTGTTGTTGATTTCGTGGAAGTGGATCTCACAGACTTTCTCCACCACATCTTCATTCTCGAAGGTCACAAATCCAAACCCTGAGCAAAGAAAGAGTCCAGACACTCAGCCCGCAGTTTACATTTGGATTTCCACTTCAGCCATCATTATAAACAATGTCTAAAGTTCAGGTACTTCAGTTCAACTTCAGGTGAGACGAAACTGTCAAATAAAAGCCAATGAATTCTACTTCCCTTCTCATTGACCTTGTTCAATAAATACCAGAATGATTGTGACCACTAAAAAGTACCATGATTGTAACACTACAGTGTTTTTTTGGACATGTACCATGGTATGCATTAATGTACCATTAGCATCTTATATAATCACTGTACCATGGTACAACCAGGATACTTTTTATTTAGGGATAAAATGGGGTCCAAAATCTGAGAACAATAATGAAAATGCTTCTATTACAAATTACATTAACAGCATATCAATTTGAGTGAAAATGTTTAGTTTAAAAATGATTTATGTAGCACACCACCATGTTTTTGAAAGAAGTCTCTTATGCTATTATAAATGAAAAAATGAAGATTACAAATCCTTATTGAATCAAATTAAATAATTTATTTATTGTACTGACCCCTGAACTTTTGAATGGTAGTGTACATAAATGACAGAATGTGTGTGTCACCAAAAAATAAAATAAAATCACACAATCATTGGCACTTTGCTTAGGGCAGAATCATAACATTGACTTGTTTTAAAATGTCAAAATCCATTTCCCCCCCCTGTTTATATTAACATTTAAATGATCCCAGATTGTGGTCACAGGCGTTTAGACTTCTCTACATATCTGTAAAAAGTAACTTCATGTCCTTTTCCCCTGTGCCTGTAACCTCTCCGTTTTGAGAGGTCATCAGATTTCCGATGAACTGTAATATATATTAAACCATTGAAGTCATACAGGCATCCACTCTGTCTCTGTAAACAGTGCTAGATTTTCTCAACAAAAAGATGTGCTGCTAGTTTTGTTTTTTCAATGAAAAAGCGGTAAAGCCATGCAAACGGTCATAATCGATGTGCTGTCGAACCGGCAAGGGCGCTTAACGAGGTTTTAGCCTAAACCCTGATTAACGAACACACTAATTACTCAATCTCTCTCCTCACCTACCGCTTATCCTACAGAGTACAGGATGGAGGGCCATGGAGAGGAGACGGAGACGGACCAGGTTTAGGAAGGAAGGAACAAACGGGAGAACGGCTGCCATTGATGTGCACAGTTATTTAATGAAATAAAGAGAAAGGGAAATTTACCTCTGTGCCTGTTGGTGGTTTTGTCAAACATAAGCATGGCGTCATCCACCTGTAGGACAGGAAGAGAGAGATTACATGCATTTATTATTTGTTATCTAGCATTAGTCACAGTTCTCAATCTTGTGATGACGTATATCCTACTGAAACAGGATGGTTGGGGGGACTTATATATAGGACATGTCTCTTTTTTTGTAAATGGCCAATATGCTTTAGCTAAGTCACACCCATGAATCATAATATGCTACATGATGGTCAGTTTCAGCTGATATTAGGGGCTTTTGATTGGATAACAATATGGGAAGTGCAGGATGAGTCATCAATGTCCCCCCC
>NW_015505680.1:756233-760290 GCF_001515645.1 Sinocyclocheilus grahami
CCCCCGTATTCCTGGAAGAGAAAATATTAAATATGTATATCTGCTAGCTTTGTTAACTTTTTAGGGAGTCTTCAAGGGTCACCACAATTTAGCAATTTAGCATTTAACAGCTGACGGTAGCCATTGTCTGCCATATTATGGAAAATAAATACTATGGTATCAATGGCTACTGTCAACTGTTTGGTTACCCACATTCTTCAAAATATCTAACAGAAAGATGAAACTCATTCAGGTTTGGAAGAACTTGAGTAAATTATGACAAACGTTTCATTTTTTGGGTGAAGTATCCCTTTAAGTGTATTATAATCATGAAAGTGTACTCTCTTTAAGTACAATTAAGTGGTCTTGTATTTCAATAGTTATTTTATCTCCAAGTATTTTTTAAATATACTTTAAGATTTTAAGTAAATCACAAGTGCACATTTAAACATAGCTAACTAGTTAATTAGATGGAATGCTAACTATAATATCATAGGGTTTCTGTTAGAAGAAAGAAGGGCGAAAGTGTATTTGTCTTACGTTTTAGTGTCTGTATGTGTGTGCAAAAGTGCGTCACAGTGAGCATACTGACAGCTTAAATCTAAAGGTCAGAGGTGAAGGTCAAACTTCGAGGTCTTTGTGTGAGAAAGAAAGAGAGGATGAGAAAGTGTTTCATATTCAATCTAGAATATGAAACACAAGTGGACAGCCTGACCAATCAACACTTTATATGTGCACACGCTCACAGTCTCTTGGTGAAGACTAACTAAAAGGCCAATAACACTCTCTGTGTTCTCTCTCCATTCCCTTGTACTCATCTTTTAATGTGTGTGCCTGGAAAAAGAACTTGTCTAATAGTGTACAGTGGGTATTGAAAAGAATCACCCCCCTTTAAAATAATCACATTTTGTTGCTTTGCAGCCTGAAATGAAGATGGACACAGTTTTTGTTTTATCCAGCTCTGTTTACTCAGTGCAACTTATAACATCCAAGTGAAAGATATAACACCAATAAAAAAAACAGAATCAGATCACCCCCTTTGTGTCAGTATTTTGTTGAACCACCTTTTGCTTTAATTACAGGATTTGTCTCTGTCTCTACTAGCTTTGCACATCTAGACTTTGCAATATTTGCCCAGTCTTCTTTGCAGAAGTTCAGTTAAATTTGATTGCAAAGTCTGGGCTCTGACTAGGCCATGCAAGGACATTCACCTTTATTTCTTTCAACCACTGTGTGGTCAGCTTTGCTGTGTGCTTTGGGTCACCGTGTGCTTCTGGATAAAACAAAAACGGTGTCCGTCTTCATTTCAGGGTGCAAAGCAACAAAATGTGATTATTTTAAAGGGGGGTGATTCTTTTCTATACCCACTGTAGTAGGGTTTAATATTACTAGTTATTAATTGGCTGATATTTGGTCATTTTGTGATCATCAGCATTGGCCAAAATTAAATAACAGTCTCACATTTTTATCAATGGGTAATAAACAAATTGTTTTAAAATTAGTGATGCATTTAATTGAAAACCGGAACAAAAAAAGTTTTAGTAATTAAATTTGGGTAGTTAAACTCTGTTTAAATGCTGTTCAGGGTGTCGTGTTCACAGGTGATACATTAAACCAGTGGTATTTAAAGTTCTATGGCAAAAAGCTGTTTACACATTGCTACTCTGGCATCAATTTTGGTCACGATGAAGTGCATCCACAAAGCTGACATGTTTACCTGTTGTAGTTTATTTAAGTTGTACGCGCAAAAAAGACACTGACACAGTCAAAATGCGTCATTGAAAAAGTGCTAATTATTCAGGTCATTGATTTTGGGTCATCCAAAACTATTCCAGTCGAAACCAAAAGCCTCAGCTGAATTTTTTCAGTTGCTAAAATTTTGAACTTTGAGTAAATATTCTTTAAAATAAGTGTTCATATAATTTAATCAATTTTATGCACATTTCATTTTCTGTCGCTTCTAGGGATGCACTGATATGAAAATTTTGGCCGATACCGATAACCGATTATTCTTTATTTTTGAAAGCCGATAACCGATATGTTGGCCGATAAATCTATATCCAAATTGTTATATACTTTTTGAGAGCCTGATTACAAAAAAGGTCTCATCATTAAAAGCCACATCCCAAACACTTCAACATAAGCAGCCTAGTTTGAACGGTGTACGTTTTAAAAATATTTTTACTCTCCCATTACCAAATTTAGTCATAAAAAAGTCTTACAAATCGCTTCCCATTGTTGTTATGGCAGTCTTGGACATAAAGAAAAAACAACAGTTTAAGTTACCAATATTATCGTAGAGATGTGAATTTGAAGTAAATATTTTTTTTAATAAGTGTACATTTAATTTAATCAATTTAATGTACATTTAATTTTCTGTCATTCAGCAATATATTATGTTGTGTTTGCCTAAATGGCAGTCTTTGACATAAAGAAAAGTCAACAGTTTAAGTTACCGATACTATTTCAGAAATGTGATTTTTGAGTAAATATTACTTAAAGTAAGTTTTCATTTAGTTTAATCAATTTTATGTCATTCATCATTATATTACGTTGTATTTGCCTATATGGCAGTCTTGAACGTAAAGAAAAATCAGCAGTTAAAGTCTGCAAAACTTTTAAACAATAGAACAGAATCCCTGTAGCTCAGACAGTAGAGCATGCGCTAGCAATGCCAAGGACAAAGATTTGATTCCTAGGGAGAGCAAGCACTGATAAAATGTTTACCTTGAATGCAGTGCAAGCTGCTTTGGATTTAAGAGGCTAATTGAGACAAGAGAGTTACGGCGATAACGTAAGCATTTTTTCTGGGCTTGTGATACTAATATGGCAGCCCCATTTCAGACCCATAAAACAGCTGTTATTAGTCTTCTAATCTCATGTGTGAGTGTACATGATTTATCACATTTTCAAATCTGTTAATATTTTCAAAAGCAATTGCCTACATGAGGGAAATTCCTGAGTGCACCTTTAAAGGTCAGATCAGGTAGAAATCTGAGAGCTTTTCTCACTTCTCACGCTTTTGTACTTAAATATCTTGAAACATTTCTATTTTCTAATCTTAACTAGTATCTTTTTTAAATTGAGTTATAAATCGAGTCCCTTCTTACCATGGTATCTGTTTTTCTCTCTCCATCACTCCCTCTTTCCATCCCTTGTTCAAACCAGGCCAGAACACAAAGTGACCAATGAGGCAAACTAATCTGCAACTTCCCCGGGTGGCTGCGACTATCATCTCTCTCTATTTTTCTCTCTCTGGCTGCATTCCACACTCAAGTATGGCTCAAGAATGAGGAATTATTTTCCACCCAAGTTTTGCACTGACAATGTGTAACTGAAGTTTGATGCAAAGAAACATTAGATGATCTATTACAGAAGCCCATTAGCGTTTGGGATGTATTGATGTGTTACTTCAGTTATGAACATTCGTCCTCCCCCTAGACACACAGTCTCTCCCTCGTTTTCTCTCTTACACACACACACACCCCAAACACAAAACCTTTTGCCCGCTAAATTACTTGGGGACAATGGATGGGCAGGGTCACCGTGGTAACCGAGTAGGAGGGGGGGCTGAGGGCAGGAGCAGCTGTTCCATCAAATTAATTCAGATTCAAGTAATCTCCCCCACCTTCCCCTGCAAACAAAACTCACCCCTTCAAACTCTCAAACTCTACCCCAACTCTTTCTCTCAGTCTCTCTGTACCTTTCTTGTTCCCTCTTTCATGCTTCCCCACCAAACTGGCTCAGATTTCACTCAGTACACCTCAGTAAAACCTTCAGAATCACTAGTTTGTTATTTTATATATATATATAAAAAAAAAACTGTGACTGTACATTTAAAACTACTGTTCAAAATTTTGGGGTCAGGTAAGATGTTTTTTTTTTTTTTGTGAAAGAAATGAGTACTTGTATTTAGCAAGGATGTCTTAAATTAATCAAAAGTGGCAGTAAACACATTCATAGTGTTGCAAAAAAAAAATCTATTTCAATTAAGTTGTTTTTTACTTTTTTATTCATCATATACCCCCCCCCCCCCCCCCCCCCCCCCCCACATCCCAACACACTCACACATGCACAA
>NW_015505680.1:760420-794440 GCF_001515645.1 Sinocyclocheilus grahami
CCCTCAAAAATGTTTTACTAATGTCTGCAGAAAATTCAGCTTGGCATCACAAATTAGATTTTAAAATATGTTCAAATAGAGAGCAGTTATTTTAAATTGTAATAATATTTCACAATATTACTGTATTTTTCATTAAATAAATGCAGCCTTGGTGAACATAAGAGACTTCTTTTATAGGAATTTAAAACTTTTGACCCCAAAACCTTTGAACAATTCTAAGAACATCACATCCCCGTAGGAAAATCACTGTAACTTGCTGCCTCTCAAGGCTTATCGCTTTATCACCCTGCTATCCCCTAATGCCTTCAATTGTTTCACACAAAGCCGACTTACCTTTCCAAACTGGTCAAAGTACTGCTTTACATCTTCAATAGTAGTGTTCACCGACAGACCTCCAACAAAGATTTTCTTTGTCCGAGTCACCAACTGAAAAAGAGAGAGAGGGGATGATGAGATGAAGATCTTCAAAAATAACAAAAAGCTGGATATTATCAAGCATCTTGACCACGTTGACCCATCAGGCACATACCTTAGGCTGGGCTCGTCGCGGGAAGGCAACTTTCGGGTCAATCTAGAGGAGAGTTTGAGAGGAGAAGGTCTAGTTTAGAAATTCTGGAGAAAGAGGACGACTGACACCAACACACCCGGGACTGTAAATGAGAAGATCAGTGAGAAGCTCACATCCTCTGAGCTCTGGTTTCAGCTGGTGTCTCTCAGCCCTGTGTGTTTTAAAGGCTCTGACTGCACCCTGCATTAACTTTACTGTCTGAGAACGATGGCACATTCATACATGCAGAGTTCAGGGAAGGACAATAGTGATGAGAAATGAAAAAGAAATATAGATTCATCTACAGAGAGAAGAATGACAGTGAGAAACTATTAAGAAGAGAATAACGCTCCATTCACACTGACAGTGATTTTGCTAAATGTTGCCAGGTGGGTGTATTATTAGTCGCTTGTAGACGTTCCTAACATTACTGGTTGGCTGTGCAATTGGCCGCAGATTTGACGGTAAAAATAAGACAATATTTTTATAATTAATTTTTCAGTTTTTTTTTTATTGCTGCAAAAAAATTATTAATTTGTAAGAAAAGTGCTTGTACATAAACTGCAGCACTGCATGTCAGAATTCATAAAAATCATAATTTTGATCATTATATCGTCGTATTAAGATTTGGGTTTGGTACGATTTATTTAATGTTTTTAAAAGAAGTCTTTAAAGACTTAAGAAATCTCTCACCAAGGCTGCATGTATTTGAAAAATAGTAATATTGTGAAATTTTATTACAATTTAAAATAACTGTTTTCTATTTGTTTTTTTTATGTAATTTTTAAAAAATGGCAAAAAAATTTATTTTCAGCAGCCAATTCTCCAGTCTTCAGTGTCACATGATCCTTCAGAAATCATTCTAATATTATTTATTAAATGATCATAGTATTATTAATATTATAATCATTCTTTTTTATTATTATTATCAATTTTAAAAACAGTAGTGCTGCTTAAATTTTGTTTTAGTATAATCCATAATGATTTTTTTATGATTCTTTGTTGAATAGAAAGTTCAAAAGAACAGCATTTATTTGAAATAGAAATCTTTTGTAACATTGTAAATGTCTTTCCTGTCCCATTTGATCAAATTAATGTGTCTTTCATCAAAAAAGTATTAATTTCCTTCAAAAAAAGATAATGCGCTACAGTCTTCACTCCAATTGTTAGTCCCCTCAATGTGACTTTTCTCATCGCCAACGGTCACTTTGTTGCTGTCAGTGTGAACACCTCTTAAATCAGAGAGTGTATTAACGTTCACAAACGACAGAGAAACAGGGTGAAAAGTTTACAGGTTTCTATGAGAGGCAAATCTAAATGGAGGAGTGTGACTAGACAGAAGAGGCTGTCATGACCACCTGTGACTGGACAAGAGAAGGGTCAGCTTTCCTGTAAACATCACTGGACGACATGAAAAACACTCAGGGAAACACCACAACCATGTTTCCTTGGAAGAAGAGTGGTCGGAAAACAAAAGGCGGCACAGAAACTCAAGCAGAAAATCATCCTTGACCCACACACTCTTTTGACAGCCAAACAAAATATTTTGTTTGTTTGTGTTTGTTTGTTTTTGCATGTCTTTCTTTCTATTTCTTTTCTTTCTTTCTACAAATCTGAACATCGTTTATTGGTGTCTAAATCTGGAAAATAATATCCAGCTCCTTGAAACTACAGTATATTTGCACCTGAATGCATTAAAACAGTGTTAAAGTTGCTAAAAAGCTACATATGTAAATTTGATATACCATTAGCTTTTTTTTATTTATGAACCATGTGCAGAAAATTTGATGTTGATTAGCACCCATTGCAAAAGTAGACAAACTAGATTACAGATACTCAAGATACTCTATATTAGTCTATAGTCTAGTCCATCTATTTACCAAACGCTAGTCTACATCATGCTGTACTGAGGTTAAATTCTAGAAGACAGTGAAGGCAGTACAGCGCTAGCAGCAATAATGATTAGTCTGTCTGAGAGAGGGTTCGAGTAGAGCTACGCTAAAGAGCTAGCAGTTCTGAGGCAAACTACAGCAGTTTACCAGAGTCGCCCGTTTGTTTTCATACAACAGACTAGGAGTAACAGAGTTTCTTTGTGAATCTAGAGAGTAAAATGAAGAGGCTAAGCTAATCTGAACAGAGGTCTGATGCAGAGGCTACGGTTTACAGTATGTCTATAGTTTCTAGACTACTCTGATAGTCACCTCCGGTCCACAACATTGCTGAGGCCGCACCACTCCTGTGCACAATCAAAAACAAACAAACAAACAGACACACACACACACACAAACAAACAAAATCAACATACAGCCACCGACACACATGAGAGGAAAGCTGAGGATAAAATGTATGGTCACATAAAACAGATTACTGTCATTAGAGTTGGTTTTGATCATGTGGAGAGACACTGAAAAGTAATGGATTCAGTATGTTTAACCTCCACAGACAGTCACTAAATTCAGATTAGTGGTAGATCAATATGAGTTTTTCAGCTCTTCAACTTTTTCACTTTTTCAGTCTTGGATGTTTGCTTAAATCCTTTGCATCTTATGACGTAATAGTTCAATGAAATTGACAATTGCTTCTTGTCTATTCATTATTATTCAAAATTCATACAATTACACCTTTTATTCTGAGTATGTTTTTACAAACAGGGCTTTTAAATGAATTTCACTAAATTCACATTAGCGGTGGTAGATCAATATGAGGTTTCAACTCTTCAACTTTTTCAGTCTTGAACATTTATTTATTCAATTAGAAATGAAAGTAAAATACAGTTTCTAGATTTTTATTGTGAGCATGGTTTTTAATTTCTGAATTAAAATGAATTTTGATATCTTTGGGGGCCATAAAGTCAAAAATGTAAATAAAAAAAAAAACACCACCAACAACAAAAAATCATAATGAAGAAAAAAAAATAGCCTCATTACAAGAATGCAATTCTTGAAACACTATTTATTTTTTATTATTATTACTATTATTTACAAACAAATCGCTGCTTATAAATGTTTAAAAAGCTTTTCCACTAGATTTTTAAAAAAGTGGTGTGACCAAAGATCATTAAATAAAAAATAAACAAATAAATAAAACAGGAAATGACCCTAATCACTATGTATCAAAGTATCTTAAAATTAAATTATTTGATCATTTTATGACACGGTAAGGTTAAGTCAGGATGTAAAATGTCATGTGGTACAACCCTACAAAACCTTAATGGTATTTATGAACTAATTCCTAATATTCATATTCTAATAAGTAAAATAGAAATAATTTTTACTTTAAAAAAATACTGATTAAGATGTGTATATTCACATGTATTTAAGGTGTAAGGAAAATATTTGATAACTTTGAAAATATTTTTAACTGGTGTGGACATTTTTATTTTTAAATGAAAATTTTTGTTAAACAGTATTCAAGTTTTTCAAAACCATCTGAAACCAAAATTATTATAAAGAGCACATTTCTAAGAACCTGATGTGCTTTAAAATAGATTTTAAAAAGATTTTCTCTTTTCATCTTGGACACTTTTATTTGCTCTTATTGACTGTTATTTGACAGAGAGGTCGATATTACAGTGAGAACCTTTTTTTTTTAGTTTGACTACCAGTGCTAATACACTTCAGTATTAAAGTGTGCACAACAGATGCACACTTTGTATGGAGATTGCGATTTGTGTGTTTACTTTAAGTGTGTTTTCAGATGCTGTCAATACTTCTCTGTGGCTCTGGGAATAATATTACCCTTTGATTCATAAATTTTCCATCTTGGGAAAATATGAAGCAACATGCAGTGACATAGCTTTCTTTTTTTAACATGAAAATACATCCTCACATATTTCTGAAATACAATAAAAAATATATCTGAATAGTTTTTGACCACATCGTGGTTGACCAAAATTGCCATACCTGTCAAAACTATTTTAAGTCAATGGACTTAACTATCCAGGTCAATCCTTTAGGGTCAGTCGCTAGAACCCTAGCAGTGTGTCAATCACATACAGACAAACACACGAGCACACAACCTCACAGAATCACCGCACCATCCACAAGAATGCTCAACAAGACCACTGACTTAAAACTGTGATTTTTATGAGTTCCGCCGAACACATTTCTTTCTTTCTTTCCTGGCCTCCCCTCCTCCACCGCCCCATCGCTGAGCTCGTTAAGCTAATCTCCAGTTTTAAGTCGGCCCAGGCGAGCAGCCATAAGGCACCTTCACAGGGGCACAGTCATAGAGGTAAAGCAGGACAAAGGCCTCCATGTTCCCCTGGCTCTGCCTGCCTCTCTCTCAGGGGGGAGGCACTTAGAAAACAGCACAAGTGGCCATGCTGTGGAAGACTGGAGCTGAGAGACACTTTCTAAACGCTCGCTGTAGTTGTTATGTTAGTTTTATTTAAGAGTCCGATGGGCTTTTGCAGTCCCTTTCCTTCGGTTGCCTGGTTCGGATAGCGGCGTAAAATCTACGACTCATTTTCAGGGTAATTCTGAACAAATTACCTGGAGTGTTGAGGATTTTTGAAGTACAGAAACACATTTTCGTTGTGGTTTTGCCGTGCACTACCTGTTGTCATAGTGCAAGGCGGTTTTTCATTCAAATGAGGAACTGGTTCAAACTTTCAGAAGAGAGAGAGAGAGAGAGAGAGATGAGAAAGTTTTTTTCTTCTCCTTCGAGCCTCACCCTCCTCCCTCCCCACTGACCCCCTGGGGGGGGTGACTCCACTGTCGCCATGGTAACCAACGGGCACCATTGTCCCAGGACCCGCCTGCTCTGCGCAGCGACAAAGACTCTCACAAATAGATGCACCACAACACAAAAGCTCTCATCAAAGTTTCCCATTTTTAACACTCTTACTGACACTACTAATTCGTTTTGATGCCAAATCATGTTTACTTTATTCATCAGATGAACGTCATTCATAAAGTAGACCTAAAAATCCTTTCTAACAGAAGTACACCTGTTAGAAATACAGCACTGAAGCATCACAGGATTCGAGGACTAGTTTCCACAGGGGAAAAATCTGAATTCCGCGTGAGTCTAATGTGTTTGGTGTGCACTCTTGAGACAAGGCACCACAAAGGCTTCCCAGCAACTCCCAGCATACCCTGTTCGGGTCCCCTAGTTACCATAGCGATTGACACAGAATAGGAATGCTTCCCTGACAACCTCATTGAGGAACGGCTGAGATGGGAACTTTTTCTCGCTCTCTCTCCAAATCTTCCCGAATTGCTTGACCAAAACCCAAAGTGAAAAGGCATGAAACCTCACATGCATGCACAGCATCTGTGACTAGCGTGGCATTTCAGTCAGTCAGATACTGCACTAACACTCATTAAAGCTAAAAAAATGTGTATCTGAAGTGGTTTTAGTAAACACAACCACTAAAATAAGCCAAAGAATGGCAATGATGTTAAAACTCACAGTTTTCGAGTCCAGCTCATGTCTGGACTGGGCCAGGACTTTGTCCACACCAGCTTGGTCAACAAATGTGACAAATCCGAAACCCCTAGTTGAAAGAGAGATGAAAATTACAACACCTCCACCCATTTGTGTAAAATGGACAATACGGTCAATAATAAAAGCCTTTGTATCTTTGTTGTCGCTTCTCAGTCAGGTTGTTGATCCCTTACCTCGAGCGTTTTGTAACTGGATCTCTCATCACCATACTCTCTTTCACTTCACCAAACTTGCAGAAGTAGTCCTTCAAACCCTCTGAGAAAGCAGGAGAAGAAGAATTATTTCAGAACATTATGTGTGAGAAGCCAACCAAGACTGGGAAATTGTGGAAAACCAAGATGAATCAACAGTGAATGGATGGCATCATCAATGGAGATGATCTAAGATAAGAAATAAGGTGAGGTCATCATCACGCAGTGAAATATACAAGACGTTTTGTTTAATTAAGACTATTTATACTTTAAAGACGTATTTTTGATTTCTAATTCTAAATAGTTGTTTTAAAAACATAAAATGTCTCAAATTTAGGCTAGCATATAGATTTTAGCCACAAATATAATCCTTAGTTACCGACTTTGGTGAAAAGTAGGTGCCTGCCAAGCTGATAAAGCCTATTGAAAATGTTAATCTATTAAATGATCATAATAGCTGGCAGAATCAGATGACAGGAAGGCTATTAAGAGTTCTGTGCCGTGAACAATACTTCAGCGTAATTCAAAACAACAATGTGTCCCACATACTGAGGACAGCCTACAGCACGACAGCAGTTAGTGAAACTTTCTCCATTCACTCAGCTAAACCTGTTGTATAGGCTTTGCACAAAAGATCAAGCCAAATTACAGAGCAACCCAATGGCTTATTAGTTGCATGCATATGGTGAAACGCTTATAAAACTGTTTTCATCATTAGGCTATACTATCTTTAATCTACTTCACTTCAGTAATTTCTTACATTTCTACTTACTTTTAAGCCATTTCAGAGATTGTCTTATATAATTGAATTCACATCGGTTTGAATGTAAGTGCATTGAAATTGCAGGTTGTAACTTTGATTTTACAGTAGACTTTGTAGCTATTTGAAAAGGCTATTGACATTTATTTAGACCATAGTTACACAGTAATTCAGTGTTTTATATGAATCTGATCTGCCTCTTTGGCTGACATGTGCAGATACTTAGCAAAGTGTTACTCACCTTGCGTAGTCTGCCAGCTCAGACCACCGATGAACATTTTGCTGTGAAAACAACACAAGCAAGTGATCAACAAGTGCTGCGCGTTTGCGTATAAATCAGAAGGACTGAAAAGACACAGAAGAGGTCAAGATCTTCCGAGATTCAAATAACGGCAGTGATTCTCAATGAAACTCATCCGAGCGGATGAGAAGTGCGCTGGACACCGCCAAAACACGTTCCCCTCTTTGTTAAGTTACTTTTTAATTGGTTTCGAACTGACGCTCTTAGGTGTAGGTTTTGAGATCGGAGGAAGGTTTTTTTTTATTTTTACCAGGGGTCGTGCGGAGAGTCCGAGGAGGACAGGTTACTTTGGCTGCCTTCCGACTCCATTGCGCGGCTGTGTATCCCGTCCTAGTACGGTGCGAGAAAGGAGGCAGATCGTGTGGAGAGGGGGATTGGCATGGGGTGAGTTAGAGCTCAAAGCCCAAAGACTCCACCTCTCTCTTGGTCCAGTCCCGGCGTGAAACACGGGAGCCCTCGAGAACTGACCGGGAGTCAGTGGATCACCTTCCTCCGTGACACGACGATGACAGCAGAACTGAAACGATTCGGCATCACGTTTACTGTTAAAGATGACAATCTGTGTCTGTTTGTAGCGCTTCACCGATTTATCATTCATTCATTCATTTATTTGTGAACATTTATTTATTTATTTATTTTAAATGGAGCATTTATTGATTTATTTTTTTTAATTATTAGTTATTTATCGTATTATTTGTTTTTATTTATTAATTTCAAAGTACTTAATGACACAACGTTTAATGCATACAAAACATCAAAACGTGTCAGACAAAAGGTACAGTAATAAAACAAAAATAGAGAAGGCCTACCATTATAGAAACAACAAAACAATAATATTAGTAATACATAATTAATAAATACATAAATACACTTTCAGCAAAGCATTAATGAACATTTAGACTACTGTTAAACAGAAAATATGAATAAAAAAAAGTGACGTGACATGTGGCCAAGTATGGTGACCCAAACTTGGAATTATTGCTCTGCATTTAACCCATCCAAAGAGCACACACACACACACACACACACACCGTGAACACACACACACACACCGTGAACACACACCCTTAGCAGTGGGCAGCCATTTGCTTTGCTGCGGCTTGCTCAAGGGTACCTCAGTCGAGGTATTGAAGGTGGGAGAGAGTGCTGTACATTCACTCCCCCCACCTACAATCCCTGCCGGTACGAGACTCAAACCCACAACCTTTGGGTTACGAGTCCAACTCTCTAACCATTAGGTTACCACGACTTCCCCTCCCAATGAAATGTTGATACAAAAATGATGATGTAAACTCCTCCACAGTACCTGCATTTGATTTCTGACAGCTTAGGAAAACGGAGTGAAAGTTGAGAGTTTTTCTCTCTTATATCTCTACGTTTATAACAATGATGTTGCTAACTTTCCTCTATCTCAACATCATCTTCATCATCATCATTTTGAAGCCATGTTCGTGTTTGGCTTTTCCATATGAGGATCTGTCTCTGATTCTGATAAATCAAACTTTCTGTTTAGTTTCCCAGTAACATTTCAGGTTCCTCTGGTTTTCACTTTCATCTTCCCAATGGTATGATTCGTTTTTTTTGTGTGTGATTTGGTTTTGTTCAGCAGAGTTGCTCTATAACTGATGATTCTCTCTCTCTCTCTCTCTATGCCATTTTCATTTTCCTTTTTTTTCTTCTTCTTTTCTTTCTTTCTGACACCTGCTGAAACTGCTCTGTTGGAAACACGGTCCACTCTGACCTTCTCTCTAGGGGAAGCCCATAGCAGCACAGCATATCACCATCACTATAACAACAATTTCACAAATAGAGATGCAGCTAAGCAGGAGTTTTCAACCGTTACAGATCCAGTGACCCCCACCCTGATTCTCAGCAAACTCAGAGACCTCCAATATAAAAAGAGATCATTTTCAGTCACACTTTATCATGACTATACATGATTTAGGTTTTGGAAACATAAATGCCATGAAAATTATGACTCGATACACATTATTTCTACTTCCTATTATTTGAAACCAGAACATGGTTTAAAAATACATTTGATTAGTTTGGTCAGATTTCAGTTCTCCATACAAGACACAGTAGTATAATCTTTTCAAATTGTCCTTTATTTTTGTGTTCTTTTGTGAAAAGACATAAACGCTGACTGTGTGCAGTGTGAGCAGGTGGTATTAGGGCCATCTTAGATCAATACAGATTTATCTGCCCGTATGGCCTAATTCGACATGTATGAGAGGTGGTAAAAGGCCACTGCACATTGCCAAGTGGCTCTCTACAACTAGCCAGATCTTCTGGAGATTTATATGTCATAATAGGATTGTGGGTAAGCGGTGCTTGGCTGTGTGAATTTATGTGCCTGATTTGTCTGCCCCACTCATAGCACTCATTCTATCTAATTCACACACTTAAGGGCCTGCAGTGGACAAATGTAATTAGAGTGGAATATAAACATATGGTACCAACATTGTGAATTTAAGACATTAATCCTCACTGGCTGCATACGGTTGGATCAGTTCTGTGCACAGAGAGTGTTGATGTTGTCTCCATTTGTGTTTTATCTCAGAGTCACCCCAAGATGAATATACTGTAATCATTTACTTGCCTTCATGTCAGTCTAAACACATAAGACTTTCTTTCCACCTCGGAATAGCAAATGAGACATTTAGCAGAATATTTGTGCTGCTCTTTTACACACGATTAAAGTGGAGGGGGACCAGGGGCTGTCAAGCATCAACTAAATGTTAATATTTGTATGGGATATGATTTCATAGCTATTGTGTTGCTGTTTTCTTCATGGAGTCTCAAAGTGTTGCTGAGGTTTTAGTCAGCATGTTCACTGCTTATGGCTTAAGTATTTAATTAGTGCCAGCGATGGCTAATCTCTCTCTACAGCACACACACACACACACACACACACACACACACACACACCCACAGGTTTGTTTTTATGGTTTATGGGGACTCTCCATAGCCGTAATGGTTTTTATACTGTACAAACCGTATTTTCTATTGCCCTACACCAACCCTACCCCTAAACCTACCCCTCACAGGAAACTTTCTGCATTTTTAGATTTTCAAAAAACTCATTCTGAATTATTTATAAGCCTTTTGAATTATGGGGACACTGAAAATGTCCTCATAAATCACCTTCTCGTTGTAATACCTATGTCATACTCATGTTATTATACAAATTTGTATCCTCATAAACCACATAAACATGCAGACATACACCTCAACATGTGACCCCATCACCGATCACTACAGGATTACCCAACCTCTCTAGCATGCTTAACCACATGGTAGCCTAGTGTACAGAGGACTTGTATGAGTCACAGTACTGCTTTAAATACATAGTGCACTGTAGCTCTGAACAGTGCTGTTCTCTGTGTATCAAAAGACACTACTGTACACCATATAAGTATAATATAAGCCTAGCTGTGAATTTCTATGCATAAAGATAAAAATATAACCCATGCAAACAATATTATTATATTAGTCCATTAAAAAAGAGTGTTCTAAATGTTTGTTGAACTTAAAATGGAATGCACGTTTAAATCAGGGGTCTTTAGAAGAAGGTCTGAAAGTTAGGGGGTCCTGACATTATAGTTTGATCCCAAAATAAAGTTTGTGAAACAAATAAATAAAATACGCAGATTTCTAACGTTTCCAACACGTAAGTTCAATTAGCTAAATGTTGCATTGTCCCTTCCACATTAGCTAAATAAAATCAAGTATATAACTCTGTACATCAGAAATGGTTATTTGCAGTCTAAGCGTCTAATAAAGTATATAAATACTTTAATATAGGCTAGTGTATTTTCATACTGTTTGTCAGAGGGGATCCCGTCTTCGTTTCTATCTTTTCTTCCACTAGAAGGCAGCAACGAGATGCTGTTGTTGAAATTCATGAAGCATTTGTGCAATCATTGCTTGTATATTCGTCAAAAGCCACACTTATACGATTAGTTCTGACATATACTTCTGAAAGGTTTGCTCTTTCAGTTGCCTGCAATGGCAGTGTGTGTGTGTGTGAGAAAGACAGATTTCACAGAGTTGTTCACAGAATGTGAGTGGATTAGTGCTTCCTCTAGTGGAAGAGTTAGAACTGGAAGAAACACCTGAATGAAAAGAACTAAATTGCATCTTAATGGACTAAATAATAATAATAATAATAATAATAATAAAACTAAATAATAACAAAAATACTAAAATATTTTCAGCTTTGGTACAAAAACACTTTCAACATTGATAAACATGTTACTTACATACTAAACATGCGCACTTATGAAACTACACTAACCCTAGAAATACAAAATATCATAAATACAAATCTCAAACAACCACTTAAAATACACTAATATAGGCTACACAATGTACCTTGTGAGTAAATTTAAGCAAAGACCTATACAAATGATGATGATAATAATAATAATAATAATAATAAGAAGAAGAAAATTAAGCAAATAAAACCTATAATAATAATAATATTGCATTTTTGGAGCATTTTTCATAGTTACATTCTTGTATTTTACATAAATATTTTTCTCAGTCGGTTACAGGAGAGATAATTCATAAAAGTCATGATTGTAGGCTACTTGTATTTTGACAATTTACAGAAGAGGAAGCAATATTTGAAAGCTTCCTGTCTTTGATTTGGCTGCATGTTTGGCAGGCTTTCGCTTGACACTGACAGCTGAAAAGAGGACAATAAACATGAGATCCACGTGGAGGACCGGTGTTCCGGCGAATTCAGTTCCCCTGTTCCCCCCTCACAGCGCCTGCGCAACTTCGCAGTGTTGCCAAGTCCGCGGTTTTCCAGCGGTAGTTTTTAGCAGCAATTGGGCGTTTCTTTTTTAAATATCCTGGCAACCCTGAAACTTCAGCACTAAAATCATGACTTCATGATTTCGCCCGGGCTAAGCAAGTCAGCTTATGGTGGGGTTGCTGTCTTTCTGCAAGCAACGTTAATTTCACCATGTTATTTAGATCATTTGTAATTAAATAGGTATTCATGTACATGACGTCCTGTTCAATCGCAACATAGAGTCAGATTTCTTGCTAATTCTAACCTTTTCCTGTTTTATGAAGTGTAACACCATACATTACAATTAGACAGTTCAATTCCTTCATCAGGGGCATTCTTTTGTTCAGACACCCATTTCCATTTGATTGTTATTGTTGTTGTTAGTGTGTGTGTGTTTCTGTTAAACAACTTAAGCCTTGTCGAAATAACAACAAATAAACCATATTGCACAATGACTAGTCTCTCTTTTATTATTTTAGGTAACTCAGAGTGATGCTCCTGATGTGTTTTTAAAATGTCATAATTACATCTAACCACATTTATCTGCAGAACACTTTACACTGAAAACACAAGGGACAGATTTTTCCAGAGGCCTGAGAAAAGTGGTTCCCTCCCAGTATATTACCTTCTGAGGATTTATAGATTCAAGATTTTTATTTGGCGCAAACATGGTTATATAGAGAATATATGACCAGCAGTGAAATGTAAGTCAGGTCCGCTCCATGGACAGTGCAATTATTAAAGAATACAAACACAAGAAAATTAGATATAAATATAGGTATGGATTTATTTTATTTTAAATGCGCAGGACAGTATACTGTAGACTTAATACATATTAAGATGAGCAGGAATGTACAAGAAAAGAATGTGCAAACAGGTTATATACAGGATTTATAACACAATACAGTGATACTGGTTATGTTTTTCAATGTCATAATTATGTCTAACCACTTTCATCTGCAGAACAGTGTTTTTACATTGGAAACACAGGGGGAACATCGGGACGGGAGAGGAAACGCCTCCAAATCAACGGTAGAAACCAATCGTGTTTGTTTAATATATTTAATTTAATCATATTCATGCAGATAAAGACTTAAGTCAGCGAATGAGATAAAAAAGGATGTTTGGCATTTCTTCTTTGATTTTGGCCATTGGTTGTACTCAAAGAGCTTTACACTAATACATACTCTGCAGTGGGCAGAATTATAGTATTAAAAAGTACATTTTTTTACAATAAGGTTCTCAGACGGGGCCTGTGTAATAACAGAAGTTTGTCACAAGAGGGCGACTCCACAATATCAATTAAACCTTTATACCCTGATTTAGCTATTCAATCAAAGGACAAGCTGTGTTGCAGGTATGTCATCACCGGCTCAATGATTTTGAATATTGTTTAGGTGTTGTCCCATATGTCACTCGATGAACTATAAAGTAACTAATTGAGAACCAAATGAAACAGTATTCAGAAAAAATCTTAATTTATTTAATTAAAATAAGAAATTTACAACACATACATGCATTCAAATGCATCTAGAGACAGCCTTACACCCCACAACCACCCTGCACCATCAATAATATGATTATCTGTTTGTTGTTATCAAATCAAGACTCCTGGAAGCTCTAGAGATGATTATTTTACAAGGCAACTTTTTGTGAATTTTTGTATGATGAAACATTGGGTAACACATTTGTGCAATGAAAAACCTGGTTTCATCTCTATATAACATATCGTTGTACTGTCAGGCTTAATCTTTTTGTAGATGGCATTTTGAAGTTATAACTAATTAAAATTCCGTAATTCAACTGGCGAGTAAAATGGCTGTTCAGTCAGTTTTAAGACCTATCTTTTTCCCCAGGAAGACAATTCCTTTGGACAATTCCAGAACAGGTACAATAATGAGCATTTTGTTATAATGTACTCACTCTCATTGTGTTAACCAAGCATAATTTTCCCCAAAACATAAAAGTAGTCCACATGAGCTTTGTTGGAGGTCTTCTCAAGTTATACATTTGCTTTGCTTGAGGAATAGACCAAAATTGAAGCCTTTATTCGCTGATAATCTTCCCTTACAAATCTCTCAAATCTCATTCATGCTTATTTTCAGTTAGAAGTAAAATGTCACCCTTAGAAGAATTGTGCAAGGTTTGACATCATGAGGCCCAGCGGCATTGTTTCTCATGTCACATGAACAATCCTGGCAGGACAAGTTTGAGGGGGGTTTTGTGGGGGAACACAACTGAGATTTGAGAGTTTTGACAGAAGCAGGGCTCCTATTGTGTTTTCCAGTTGGGCTACCAAAATGTATCACCACTCTGCCCGACGGGCTACCTTAAATACAGATCCCCCGCGGGTTCTTAAAAACTATGGAAGCATATAGGTAGCAAAATTCAAATGCAATATGCAATATGCAAAATGGCAATGCAATATTCAAAATGACAACGCAATATTCAAAATGGCAATGTATTTCTGTATTTAAATGTACATTTTCCATTACCCACACATGCAAAATTTGTTGCAAAAGGAAAATTTAAATTTTATTATATAATTTACATTTGCCATTTCCAACAGTAGTCTTAATATGTAAACTGAATAAAAATGTTAACACTTTATAAGTTGCAAAATGAAAATGAAAATATATAACACAAATTGATTTGATATGTGTAGCATGTCCAAGCAGAAATGGTAGCAAAATTATCATTTAAATGCTATTTGTCCTAAATGCATTTAAACTAACAGTTAGAACAATTAGGATTGCATTTTCATCATGACACTGTGGGATATGTGTAGCAAAATGTGGAGCTGCTTTGTGTACAGCCATTACTGGGGAAATCGCAATATTTCAGCGCTCCTAAAGCGCCACCTTGTGGCAGAGAATGAATTTGCATTTCCAATAAGCCTTTCTTGCTGTTTATAGTCAGATCAATGCAAATATCAACTCGTGTTTTTATGCAGCAAACACATAGAGTTGTAAATGAGAAAGAAGTTAATGTGCCTTCTAAAAATCTAAACAATCTAAAGTAATATGTAACAATTTATATTCTTGATTTATCCCTTTTCATAAAAATGGTCTGAAGGCTGAAATGCTGTTGTATAAGATTTTTGTTTTTGTGAAAACCTGTATCTGAACTGTAAATCATGTAATTTTATGGCTCAGTACTGTATGTTACCACATACATTGTCCAAGCCCACTCATACTGTGTTCATTTTACTTGTGCAGCTCTACATATATATCATTTTTTAAAATTTTTTATTTTTAAAGGTCTATTTTTATTTGGGCTAGTTAAATTAATTTTTGGGCTACCAAAATTTGAAGGGTACCTGCCCGAAGGGCTACCAGGGATTTTTAAATTTTGCGAGCCCTGAGAAGGAATATATGAGTGAACAACTTTTGTGTTTTTGGAGCTTGGCAGTAAAAAAATAAAAATTTAAAGAAGAAAAAATAAACTAGAGAAAGTATTATATTTTGGTACAAAAGAGTGAGTAAATCATAAGTTACATTTCAAAATGATCTTTTCCTATAGTACAAATGTGTTGTTTTAATTAACCCTTGTTGTCCTACACAAATCTGTGTCTGCGAGTGAAAGTGACTTGACCATACTTTTAAAATTCCAACAGAAACTGTACAATGACTAGGCTTCAAAGTTGATATTCTAGTACTGGTAGCACAAGTGCTCAGTTAAAAAGCTGTGAAGGAATTATGAAATACTTTAGATTAACAATGAAATATGTATCTGGACATTTGTGAACAGTGCATTTGCATTCAACATGATATCATCTCACTGTACACAGAGTCTCTATGAGCCTGTCTGCCAAGACATTGGTGATAAAGATTCATGTCATATAAAAAGAAAGAGAGTGTGCAAAACTAGCAATTACAGCAAACAAAACATTCATATAACTTTTCCACCCTGTAGTGAGACTGTACAACTGCTTGAGGTTAAGGCAAGAAGCACTGGATTGTTTGGATTAGTGGGAGGTAAAGCATTTGGTTGGATGTGCACAGATTAAAGGTGCTGTAAGCAATGTTAGCCATTCTGGAACTTCTGCATGAATTAATCTCTAAATTAGACTCGCACACACTTTCCATAACTCTTACCATTGTAACCAGAGATTAGCAGGAAAACAGTAGCACATCTCATTGTTGCCATGGTTGTTCAAATCTAAATCAGTGATCCTCAAATCTAGCTCGCGAGATCCACTTTCCTGCAGAGTTTAGCTCTAACCCTAATCAATCGCGAGCCAGATTTGAGGATCACTGATCTAAATGCTAGCAAAATGGAATCCTTGCATGACAAACCAACAACTGTCAACTGCTTATGAAACTTAATATGGTGCTTAACTTGAATTATTTAAGTTAAATTATTCAAGTATTCAACTGCCACACTCCTAGACACCTGCTTCCTATTCACTGGCTGCCCTATGAATGCACAAAACGACTGACAGGCAGAAAATGCTAAAATGGCTAAACAAAAGAATCTGACCGTGGTCAATTATTTGAAGTTTACAGAATATACGGCTGCCACAGAGACAGATGTGATGGTTTAGGAACACTAATTCAGTGAAATGTGTGAAGTAAGAGTGTCATTTTATTAAACAAAATTGCTTACTGCACCTTTAATAGGAACTTAATCATAAATGCACATGGCTGACATCCTAAGATTTTAATTTAAGTAGTAGATTTAAAAGGAGAAAAGCTTTTAGTGGTATGTACAAGTGATGCTATTGTCTTGAGTTTCGAGCATCTCCTGATATCTTAAAATCTCTTGTGACATCATGTTTCTTCCCGATACATTTTGTGAATTGTGCCCCACTAGTACATTCACCATTTTAAAACCATTCGGACCTCATATCTCTGTGGCTACAATTTTTTCAAAGTTCAGGTCAGAGCTATGGCTGTCCATGTCCATCTCTGTGCGACTGTCCATCTCAGCCGTTAGCTCCCTCAGAATCTTCTCCAGGTCCTTGTTCTTTCTGTACATCTGTAGGTAATTGTACTGCAACTGCTTTTGGTATCTGATTACTTTGTCTTTCTCTTTATTCCATGTTTGTCTCTCCTGCTGGAAGCTATTCATCATCTTATGTTTCTTTTGCTTCTCTTCCTTCAGTTCCCCTCTCAGCCTCTCTACTTCCTTCTGTAGGGCATCCAAGTTTGCAGTCCCTCCATTATGAGTCAGTGTTTTACTGGCACTTGTTCCATCCTGGGCTTTCGATTTGGCTTGACCAGTCCCAAAAGCCTCCATCCGGGCTTGGCTTATCTGCAGTTGCAGCTGTTGTTCCTCAACTTTGGCTCTCATGGTCATTAGCTGCTGTTGCTCCTCTTTGGCCATTGCTAAGTCCTGCTTCATGCTCTTGATGTCCATTTCCAGCAAGTTCACCTTCTCCCTGAGGAGGTCGGCTTCATTCTTCTTTCTTTGAAACTCATTCTTAGACACCTTTTTCAAAAGAGATATCAAAGTCAGTCATATTTGATGGTACGTCATGGAGTAGTAACTGCAAGTTAATCTAATATCAATGAACACTGACCTCAACCTCAGCGCTTCGCTGGTGAAGTGCTTCCTCATACTCCTTGATCTTCTTTTCCAGTTCTTCCATCTTACATCTGGACTCCTTCTGAGAGGCTTTGAGACTGACAATCTCACTGAGTTTGTTTCCAACATCGGCCTGGGAGTCCCTAAGTTGCTGCTTTAGCAGAGAAATCTCACCTGACTTCTGGCACACCTACAAAAATAACAAAAATTATGAATGTGTTAAGTAGTTTTTGTAACAATTTTGATCCCAATTATCCCAGCTGTTCATCTTTTAAATTGACCTCTTTATCAAACACAGAACACATAGATTTTCATTGTATCCACATTTGTCACAATAAAGTTTTATAGACTGACCTCCCACTGAGTCTCTTCTAGAGTGGGTGCTAGGTTTTTCTGGCTCTCATAGATTCGGAGTCGGCTTTCTGCAGTGTCCCAGTCATGATTAAGCTGGTCCACCTCCTCCTGCAGACGTTCCTTGTCCTGTTGAAGTTGTATCACCTGAAGCTGTAATAACTGTTGGGCTCTCAAAGCCCTCTGAGACACCTGCAGGTTACACAAACCATCATTAAGATCTGCCTGGATAAATTTGAAAAGCGTATTTAGTTTTTTTTTGTTTAGTTTAGAGTTTTATTAATCCCCTTGGGGCAATTAATTCAGACTTTCGTGGTGCTTCACATATACAACACTTAACACACACATACATATATTAAAAAAAAATACACCAAATACATAAAAATAAAAGGGGAAACAAATTTAAGTAAAAAAAACAAATTCACTAAATAAATCATCTAAATTAACTAGATTTATTACATAAACTTATTGCTTCAGGCACAAAAGTAAATTTGTACTGGTTTGTGGAACATCTAATTGACCTTAAATGTCACCCAAGGGGCATCCACTCAAAATAATCATTCAAAGGGTGTGTGCAGTCTCCTATAATTTTATGTGCCGTCCTCATCACTTCCTGTTCATAATAAAATGTAAGACTTCGCAAGGGAACACCTAAAATTTTTGAGCACACATACACCAAATACATAAAAATAAAAGGGGAAACAAATTTAAGTAAAAAAAACAAAAACTAATTCACTAAATAAATCATCTAAATTAACTAGATTTATTACATAAACGTATTGCTTCAGGCACAAAAGTAAATTTGTACTGGTTTGTGGAACATCTAATTGACCTTAAATGTCACCCAAGGGGCATCCACTCAAAATAATCATTCAAAGGGTGTGTGCAGTCTCCTATAATTTTATGTGCCGTCCTCATCACTTCCTGTTCATAATAAAATGTAAGACTTCGCAAGGGAACACCTAAAATTTTTGAGCACACATTAACAATACCTTGCAAATGATTTTTGTTCTTTGTAGACAATAAGGAAAACCAACAAATAAAGGAAAAGGACAATATAATTTCAACAAATGAATTATAAAAAGTCCTGAGAATGACTCTCTGTACATTAAAGGAATTTAGCTTCCTCAGCACAAACAATCTTTGATTGTTTTTTTTTATTTGGTTGACCATCAAGGTAAAATAAGGTACTCTTATTGGTTTTGGAGTCACACTAAACTATATGTTCACCTCTTCAAACCTATGAATATTGTAAGCAACTTACTTGACGGAGTTTTGTAGAACAGTGCTGTTTCAACCCCTCCATCTCCTCAGCACAGTAGCGTTGCTTCTCCTCAAATAGATGACATGTGTCTGTCTCCTTCTCCTCAAGGCTTGTTTGTAACTCTGCCAGCTCGGTTTCACGTTCTAGAAGTTTCTGCTCCAGCTGCTGTATCAGTGATTCATCCATTGAAATTGGTGATCGGACACAGCCCCCAGAAGATGACGGTTTTGTTGGGATTTGCTCTGAAATTGTAAATCTCTGTTCCAGAAGCAGCTCTTGGTTTCCAGAGAAATCCATCTTTGGCTCGTTGGATGAAACCGTCAGTGCTGCAGCAGTTATTTCTCTGTTCAGACTTATTGCTGCTGCCACACTTTCACTTAGGACACCAATGGATCTTGTATTGCCATTTGTCGACTCACTGTTTGTTTCACTAAATCCATTGGCCCAACTGTTTCCACCATTAGTCCCACTACACATCCAACTGGTTCCAGAGTTTCCATTCATCCCTGCTACACCTCCCTGTGGTTTCTGAGATGTGTCCATGTTTTGGGCAAGGCATCCATGGCGTGCCATGTGGTTATTTGAAGTGCTTAGGTTGTCCATCTGGCTGCTACCACTGATGCTTTGAGTGGGCAGGCTGGACATAGAGTTCCTTCCAGAGTCAGAGAAGGTACCAGAATTTGTCTCCAGCTTGGGGTCCTGAAGATCTTTTAGCCTGTCTATAGGACTAATTCTCTTGCCAAGGATAGTGCTCAAGTTGTTATGAGTCTCCACCGAGGAACTGGTACTTCGAGGAAGAACTGGTTTGAATGCGGTGGGTCGAATTAAAACATTCTCTATACTCTAAAGAGAGAAGACAGAAAAATATAGATCAGTGTTTTTGGGATTTGAAGTGCACTGCAACCAATTGATCATTCACTTTATGGCAGGACACTCTCCATCTTAAAACCTATTGATCAGATGCTCTCAAAGTAATTACTCTCATAACTGCCAGGACATTACAACAAACCATTTTGCATAAATGATTGATCCAATCTCAAGACAACCCTTTCCTTCTTTCTGATTCCTCTCCTATTTTCCCAGTCATTTCCTCTTACTGATGGTAGCATGTTTACCCCATGGTTTAGCATTAACTTCCTGACCTAGTAAAACTGGGCTCATTTTCCTAGCTAGATTCTTCATAAATTAGGCAGTTCAGGGAAAGAGGTGCTTGCCTGCTTGCAAGTGCCACACCGCCATTGGACCGAATCTCTGGAGAGATCAAGGCATTCTTACCTCGTCAATCTGAAGGTTTAATTAAATGGAGCAGACACCGCTAAGCTCTTGGTGAAAGTGTCAGGGGCTGGTGGGGATTACTTAATATCAACTATACTTGACTGTTGTTTGATTTTGTGTGATAACAATGTCTGGGGGATGGGCCATCTTTTGGGTTTGGCTGCTTGAATGTGGACTGAACATGCTTCCTAAACAGACATGTTGCTTTGCGTACATGTTTAATGGAATTGTACTGAGTTTTTATAGGCGTGAAATACTACCATAATACACAACAATATAGGCAGTGGAGAAATTAAACTCTTGACGATGTTATGTTATTTTGGCAATAAAAATTAACTTTTTGTAGTTCAAACCTTGCTTATTCTCTAGCTTACTCTAGTTCTGTTACCTTTTCTAGTTTTCCAGACAGCGAAACTAATTCTGATGGCCCTCCTCTCCTGTCCACCTCATTGTCCGTCTCAGTTGTTCTTCCTTGACTGTCTTCAGCTGTATTAATGTTAGCAGTTTGGGGCTTGTTGCTGACCTTGATGTAAAAGAAGTCGTCGTTTTTGCCTGAATGATAGCTGACTTTTGAGTTGTTGTTGGTGCTGCAATGATCCTGAGTGAAGCCATACTTCAGAAGGCCATCCAAGCTACGGCATGTTTTCTTAGACTGAAGCCCCTTTTTGAGTTTGTTTTCAGAGCCTTTGCAGTGTTTGCTGTGGAGGCTATGGCCTGATATCAAACTGCTGACACTACCCATGTTTCCTGGGACATCTGGAGAAAGCAGGTGGTGGTCTTGGTGGTGGCAGGTGTGTAATTACAGAATTTTAATGATGGAGGAAGGTCTGACGGACTCATAGCCTTGTGTGGAGATCCTTCTTATTCTCATTTGGGAAACCTGGTAAGACATGGATTTTAAGAAATGAAGTGAGATGTCTCCTGTTGTCATTAGAGCAGTATAGCACCAGAGTCTATGCAGAATTTGTCTTAATGTTTACTTTACTTAACGTTCACTAGGTCAGCAAACACGAACTACAGTAAGTTTTGTTGGCTCTTTGCCTACATGCGATACGATAGGGGTAGACCTAATGGCAGTTACCCTGAATATCCTGATTTACAATATGGAGACCATACTAAATGCACGCTTTGAACAAGTACCAAGAACACCCTCCTCTTTGACAAACAAAGGCAAATGCAAGCTTGAAATTAGTGTGACTAGGTCAAACATCTATTCATATTACTTGGTCAGTAGGTCAAAGACCTGCCAATTACTTTTTTTTCTTCTTGTCAGGCTACCAAAATACAATGAGTATGTTTACATCCACTTTGAGTTTGATTTCTGCCTGACTAAAATAACATCTTTTTTTAAAAATCATGTAAAAAAAAATCAGTCCAGTCCACCGTACCAGTCCAATTTTTATGAAGTTACATTTGGCCTCTTGTGCATTGTTTATTTGATCTTTCAAATGTATATTAAATATGTAATCCTTTAAAAATATTTGATTTGCTATGTACTGTATAATTGGACAGACTTTAGCTCGAACATAATGGTGCATGTAAACATACTTAACGTTTTTGCATATTTCATTACATCAAACAAGCATTATTTAGAAAAAAATCAAAAACAAACACGTTCCAACTTGTTTATGAGCTAACTTACAGCACATATTAGCGTACATATATAAGGTTTCATATGTAGGGCATAATATTGTAATCATGGGAGCTCACTAGGGAGATGGGACCTGTCAGTCACCTGATAAAAGTACAAGAGTACCAAGGGTCTGTCACCAGCTACTCAATCTTCTTTTATGATTCATATGATTCTAAAGCATATATTACACATCCATAATCAACACATCATACCTCCCATCTGTCTTTCAGAGCAGATAGCGAGGGGCTTTATGAACAAAAGATCTGCCATGATCATCACACGTGGCTTTGTATAACTGGTCTAATTGTGATGGCTGATATGTTAAAGGCTTATTAGCTAGAAAGAACACAGCAAATATGCCTACTGTTTAATATCACATTATGAATTCATGCATTCCAAAGAAATTTTCTTTTTATGTTATTTTGTTGTAACTTTGCTGCCTTGCAGCTGCTTTTAGATTAGAAAACCATATATGCAGCCACATCTGTGTTTGTGTCTAATCACTCCCTATTCCATAAGTTTCGCTGTTGCATGCTGTTTCAAAATCGAATAAAACGGACATAGGGGTATATATTAATGACCTCTTAAACATTGACTCAACTGTTTATATACTCTGTTATCATCGCCAGAAGGATGATATTTCACAAACAACTCAATTATCATTCATGTGGTTTTTATTCCGCATGTGCATTAATTAAATATGATTATTCAGTACTACTTTTGCATTCTTATAAATAAACACGATCTGTTTCAGCAGAAGGACTTAATGGCTTTAGGCAGCCCTTTGGCAGTCCCTTCCAATGAAAAGTGATCTCATCAATGTCTTTGTTTAAGATAGTCACACATATTTTTTCCTCGAGGCATGCCAAGCAGTAATGTAATGCTAATAATCTTCTTTTATGCAGCACTGCAAATGAATGACAATCCTGGATTTTATTATCGATTCAAATGTTCTGTTACAACACATAGTACATAGTTGTCATATATTAAAAATGCAATGAATCCCATTTAAAATAACTCCCATAAATCACTGGAACAAGCAAACTGTTCTTGTCAACCCATGGAGGGAGTATTTTCTGTGATGAGTTCAAATAATAATAAAAATGAACATTCATGAGAAGCAAGCTGTATGCACTGTGTTTTGTGTTATTGCATTATTTGTTTATATAAAAGGTACAAAACAGTCAGCAAAAGTCAAGTCGGATATTGCATTGTGCTTTGATGCATGCACAGACCATGTGCTCCAGGTAAACAATCTCAGTTGGACCGTCTCAATGTCTGTTCTCATCAATGTCTTTGTTTAAGATAGTCACACATATTTTTTCCTCGAGGCATGCCAAGCAGTAATGTAATGCTAATAATCTTCTTTTATGCAGCACTGCAAATTAATGACAATCCTGGATTTTATTATCGATTCAAATGTTCTGTTACAACACATAGTACATAGTTGTCATATATTAAAAATGCAATGAATCCCATTTAAAATAACTCCCATAAATCACTGGAACAAGCAAACTGTTCTTGTCAACCCATGGAGGGAGTATTTTCTGTGATGAGTTCAAATAATAATAAAAATGAACATTCATGAGAAGCAAGCTGTATGCACTGTGTTTTGTGTTATTGCATTATTTGTTTATATAAAAGGTACAAAACAGTCAGCAAAAGTCAAGTCGGATATTGCATTGTGCTTTGATGCATGCACAGACCATGTGCTCCAGGTAAACAATCTCAGTTGGACCGTCTCAATGTCTGTCTGGCATCAGTAACCCAAAATCACCTCTTTTTACTCCACTATTACTATCAAGTTCAAAGGCTTACCAGAATAAAATAGATGACAAAATGACACTTACTCTTCAAACAGATAAATCCACAGACACTCTGTTTGTCCAATCTGAATCAAATCTCCTTCGCATGCTCTCCGTGGCAAGTCAGAATGTGTTTGTCCTTGAGTGAACCGCAGAATACTCTATAGTCTGCCTGTAGACAAGATTCTACCATGCAAAGGGGGTGGATCTTATCACCATTCACCAGTTTTTTCCCCCTCATATCTTTTTTTGGAATAACCGACATGCAAATGTTGCTGGGAGACGGGACCCCAGTGTCCCCTGAGGTCCCTTGGGGCAGAGACCATTACACCTCTTTACATAAGACGTGTGCCGCTAAAGAGATTAACTCACTGCTGCTTACAATGAGCTGCGTGCCCCCCTCTGTCACACTCACTTTTTCTCCCACTCTTTCTCTGTCGTACACATACACCCTAATACCTTAACATAATCATAATACATACAAAAAATGCACGTTTTGTGACTTTCACTCATTTTTTATCATTATCTTTTGCTGTTTTCTGTTCAAACACACACACACTTCTCCCAGTTGGCTCCCTTTGCTGCCCTCCCCTCCTCTCCAAACTGCCCTGCACCCACTCTGAACAAACACCCCTCCAGGAAAAGAAAGAAAGAAGAGCTTGATGTTCCCTCCTTCCGTCTGTCTTTGTCCACTGAAGTGTGCCTGTTTTGTGTGAGGTTCAGTGAGCTTGAACATTTATTTAGGCTGAATGCTAATTTTACACAAAATAAATGATTTTCTAACTACCTCTCAAAAAGAAGTGTGTTGCCGTAAAGTGCATGAGGTGTCTTTTTGTGCAGATGTTTCTGTTTGTATAAATCAACATTAAAATGCCAAAGCAGGCAAATATTTTAATAGCCTTAAAGGAACACGCCACTATTTTTGAAAATAGGCTCATTTTCCAACTCCCCTAGAGTTAAACAGTTGAGTTTTACCGTTTTCGAATCCATTCAGCCAATCTCCGGGTCTGGCGGTAGCACTTTTAGCTGCAGCTTAGCATAGATCGTTGAATCTGATTAGACCTTTAGCATCTCGCTCAAAAATGACCAAAGAGTTTCTATATTTTTCCTATTTAAAACTTCACTTTAATACCGACGGAAAATGAAAAGTTGCGATTTTCTAGGCCGATATGACTAGGAACTATACTCTCATTCCGGCGTAATAATTAAGGAACTTTGCTGCTGTACCATGGGTGCAGCAGGCGCAATGATATTATGCAGTGCCTGAAAATAGTCCCCAGCTACGTAACTTCCAATAAGCCTATTTTCATGCGCTGCGTAATATCATTGCGCCTGCTGCTGTTAATAAAAGTTTTGTCACACTATTAACTAACTATTGAATGCAACTTGCCTCAATAAACTCCTAATTTGCTGCTTTAATAATTAATTTAATAATCAATAGTTAATAAGGTAGTTGTTGTATGTTGTATGGTGTAGGATTAAGGGATTTATAATAGCAGGGGCGCTGTTTTTGAAGTAACTACACTCACAGCTTTACAAATAAATGTTATAATTCATTCATTCAAATAAATATGATATTATATATTTCATCTGTGTGTCTGATTTGAAGCGGGCAGAATGCTAGAGCTAATAAGCCGTAACAGGCGAAAATAATCGTAATTTTTGCCCTTCCAGTAAATGTTGCGCTGTAAACATCATTAACAACTTTAACTTGTCACTGCTGGCAAATGACCATGGTACAGTGGGGAAAAAAAGTATTTAGTCAGCCACCAATTGTGCAAGTTCTCCCACTTAAAAAGATGAGAGAGGCCTGTAATTTTCATCATACTCTGTATGTCTGATTTGAAGCGGGCAGAATGCTAGAGCTAATAAGCCGTAACAGGCGAAAATAATCGTAATTTTTGCCCTTCCAGTAAATGTTGCGCTGCAAACATCATTAACAACTTTAACTTGTCACTGCTGGCAAATGACCATGGTACTGTATATGCGAGATAATGCACGGCTAGCTGTGCATTAAACAATTTTAATTCATTCTCCGGAGGCAACCACCCGACGTGAAGTGAGTGAAGCCTCCACGTCGTGCATTAAAATTATTTAATGCACAGCTAGCCGCGCATTATCCCTTACTTAAAGTAGTATTTATAAGTGCAGCGCTACTTTGCTTACAGCGGTAACCAAGGAAACGTTATGTTGCTGCTGTTCAATAAGCGCCACCTGCTGTCAGAGAGTGAATTTGTGCTCTTATGCAGCCCGTCTGCTGTTTTTGTTTCATTCAGATATGTTTTATATAGCATAGTTTCACAAAGCTAAAGTCAGATTTTGCTTCAAATTTTGAAATCTATCTATCTATGCAGGTTTGGAGTAAGAAAAGTAAACATTATAAGATATAATTCCTGAAAATAGGTATTAATATTTACAATATTTGCAAATTTACCTTGTTTTAAGGATGTTTTTTACTTGAAAATGAGAAAAAAAGAATGTTCACTTCAAAATGGTAATTATGGATTTGTACAATATAAATTCAATTCAGAACATTCGTTTTTAAGTCCACTTGTTTGGATTCTATTCAAGGATTTTAAAGAAATTATCATAAGCACTTTTTCCCCAACAATTGTTTTAAATTCTTGTTCTAAAGTCATCACATAACTGTCTCTGAAAACGATAAAAATATCTAAGAGTAAACTCAAAATGTCATAAAAACCACTACACAGCTATTGCTCTGCACCCAAGTTTTTGCATCTGTGTACATTCATCTGAAGCGCAAATTCAGCACCGTGGGGACCAGAACAAAGAAGGCAGACTTTCAGATAATCAATCTGGCTGTGAAACTCTATCCCAACTCTGCGGATGCATCCCTTTGTCCAAAACAGCAAGGTTGGAAGAGTTGTGTTGTTTGGAGGGAACATTAGATTAGCAAAACATTTTAAGCGCTAATCTTGAGGGGGAAAAATGCTTTTTTTAAAAGGCCTTAGTATGGTTTTGTCACCCCACGTCCCTTCTGAGTATTCATTTCATTGCACCCCGACAAGATGCAATTTTAGGGGTGAAGTTTGATTTGGCAAGACGTTAGCAGAAGGCATGGTATTGATCCTTCAGATGCTCTTTGTAAGTGCTTAGTGGAGGGATCAGTGTAATCAATATGCAAAAACAGGCTGTAGCCGTGGACAATGGACTGGCACATTTGCAAGTGTGTGAGGACTCAAAGGTCGCCCAGTCTACCGCTGTGGCCCCCCTGGGGACAGGGGGTACAGACAGCACACTGAATGCATTTCTTTAAATTATGAATGTGGATTTAAGTGTTTAGGAGTTCCCAGAGTTGTTGTTGTTTAATATGGTATCTTGCTATGAAAATGAGAGGGCAGCAGTGTAATAATGAGGTATGCATAATGTCATAGGCCCGTATTGGTCACTTCAGAGTAGTACCACTTGATTTATGACATCTTCAGTTGGATGCAGTTCTCAGTCTCAATCGGGCGATGACTGATGTCATATGTGCCAGATGACTATTGTGTAAAAGACAGTAAGTAAGTTTTAAACTATTTTTATTAAATTATTATTTTGTGTTTTTTAATATAAATAAAATATAATAATATATTATATTATTATTATTATATTAAATTATTAAATAGTTTATTTAATTATTATTTTTCCATCGCAGTGCATTATGGAATTGCCTTATCCACGGATACATGTATTGCTGCCTACTTTTTGCGCACATGATGCCTTAAAATCTAATTTCTGAAAAGCGGCCCACTCTTTTGGGGCAGAGCTGTGATTTTGGAACAGTGTATAAACTAATGAAGTGAGCTAAGTTTCCCTATCAAGTGGGACAATGATAAATATCTTTACTGATGTATGAAAAGTGTATATAAAATGGGTGAGATATCAGCAAACAGACATTTAAAAATAAAATACAAAATATGGCATCCCTTTCAAAGTTAAATCAAATCAATTGAAACGTCCCGGCTCAACTTCTGGCCTATAGAATAATCTATCAACTACGCTCTTAAAATAAATGTTATAAATGTTTCCCCCCCCCCACATTGATGCCATAAAAGCATCATAAAATGTTTTTTTCTTAGTGTGAAGAACATTTTAATAATCAGAAGAACTCTTTTCCACTACACACGCTTACAAGTAAAGGTTATTTACTGGATTTGATGGTTCCATGAAGAACCTTTACTTCAATAGAACTTTCCATTTATAAAAAGGATCTTTATAGTGGAAAAATAATGTTTTAAGAGAGTAAAAACGTTTGTGCAATGAAAAGTTTCCATGGATGTTAAAGATTCTTCTTCATTGAACCATAAATGCCAATAAATTATCTTTATTGTGAGTTTAGCTGGAAGTTTATGGTTTGTGAATTACATTTAAAGTCTATATAATAACTGACACTTTGCCCTATACTAGAGAAGATCTTTTGAGATTCATTTTCAGATTTTGACCTTTGAAACCCTGGTGCTCGTTCAGACACTATTGTAATCACCCAGCAGTAGCACACATGATTTACAGTTTTTTGGAGAGTAGGTAATGCAGACTTTAGACAGCTGGCTTTGGCTCTTCATGCTCTCGGCTGTTGTTTCATTGTTCTCAGAGAATGATATGACCTAATCATACAGTCACTGAGCTGAGCTCAGCGGGAGCCGCGACAGAGCGTGTGTGCGGGAGGGGCTTGCCGCTAATAGATGCTTAGATGTTATTGAGGTGGAAAGTCGAGCTGCTTTAATTGGCCATGAAAGACCTTTATCACAGACAGTGGGCCACTTTTGAGAGTGTATGTGTGTGTGGTTTTGTTCCCCTCACACGTTCCACTTGTTTGTCAACCTATGCGGGACAAAGACGTCCTATGAGAAGTGTGACCAGCAGACGTTATCCAACGCATGGCCAATCCATTACTGCATGCATGCATCAAGACTTGGTTTGTGCTGTTGTACTGTAGAAGATTTACTGTAGTCTAAACAAAGCGTACACTGCTGCACTTTACCACACCTGCGACTGCCAGATGGCTCCCATAGACTTACATTTGCACCGTTAAGAATCTGATTTTTTTTCTATGTAAAATAAGTGTCCCAATCATCATAAATCCTTATCTAGATGATATTGATCTATAGAAAATTACAATAATGAGACTGTAACTGCATATGCAAAGAGCACCTTTAGTGTTTGATTGCAACATTATAGTCACTGATGCCTGTATACTGGGAAATTTACTGACCAGTCATGAGGTTTACCACCAAAGGTTGCACAGTCGAAAATGGCAACAAAGTTATACTGATATCATGAAGTTTTGGAACATGACAATGTAACTCAATAAAATAACACTATAATCACTGACACAGTTCTGACGGTGACTGCCAGGAAATAGTGAAACGTTATTACACTTTTAGGGACTGATCAGACCTGTCTATAGAGTTGTACGTGGCTGGTGTGAATATAGTATATGTACTGGAGAGCAACCAGGCCTCGGTGTCCCATGGGAATAATGTTTCTCAGTCACACAGTCGGCTATGTGCCATACGATCATTATATTGCTGCTTTCTCCCAGCACTCTGTATGAACGTGTGATTATTAGCTGAACTGATAGTAACTTAATTGCACTATGAATTCATGCGGTTCTTTTGCACAATTGAATGATCTGTTACATGCAAAATGAGGCTCGGTTAAGTATTTGCAGATGATTAATAAGCAGGCTTTTGAGCTGAAATGCATAGAAATGTTTATTTATTTTCCTATGTATTGCTCTAAATAGGCAATCTGACATTTTTTCTCCATTTCTCCAATCTGTGTGTGTAATAATGTCATGCATGTTTAAATAAAACATTGGATGTTTAATGTTGTCTTGTGGATTCATCCATCATCTAGTCAGGGAGACTTAATTGGTGGTATATTGTGTGCAGCTGCTAAGGGTCTGTGGGGGAAGTCTTGCCCCTCTCTCTCTGTCCCTGTCCATCAGCAGATGTGATATTATCATCCCCCAAAAAAAAAAATCTGAGCACAATGACCATCTGGAGCAAAGCCCATCACCGTGTCCCAAGCTTTACACATCGAACAATGTGCCCCTGTTAATTTTGTTTCATTAGCTTGCAATTTGTGTGTAATCAGAAACTGGTTTAAAAGGCAGTGGGTTATTGTTTTTTTTTGGCTCCCTGATGCAGCAGTTACTTTTTTTAAACAGTGCTGTCCACCAGCCTGAATTGTTTTACTCTGTTTTGGAAGTGTTTATCACACCAAATATGCTTCTATTAGGTGGCCTTCACAGGAGCAGTCACACTGCAGCACTGCAACCCAAAATATCTGACAGTCAGAACTTAAAGACATAGTTTACACAGAATAAAAAAGTCATCATTTACTCACCCTGATGCCATTCTAAACCTGTATGACTTTCTTCTGTTGAAAATAAAAGGAGATATATTTTGAGAATTTTTTTTTCAATGTTTATATATAATACAGTATATAATGTATATATATATATATATATATGTGTATATGTATATATGTATATATATGTATATACGATGAAAATCAATGGTAAACAAAACTGTTTGGTTATCAACATTCTTCTAAATATCTTCATTTGTGAAAATCCTACAGGTTTGGAATGACATGAGAGTGAGTAAATGATGACAGCATGATTTTTGGGTGAACTATCCCTTTAAGTGGTGAAGTCGTGGCCTAATGGTTAGAGAGTCGGACTCGTAACCCAAAGGTTGTGGGTTCGAGTCTCGTACCGGCAGGAATTGTAGGTGGGGGGAGTGAATGTACAGCGCTCTCTCCCACCTTCAATACCACGACTGAGGTGCCCTTGAGCAAGGCACCGAACCCCCAACTGCTCCCCGGGCGTCACAGCAAAAAATGGCTGCCCACTGCTCCGGGTGTGTGTTCACGGTGTGTGTGTGTGTTCACTACTGTGTGTGTGCACTTTGGATGGGATAAATGTAGAGCACTAATTCCTAGTATGGGTCACCATACTCATACTTGGCCACATGTCACTTCACTCACTTTTAATGGTCAAACTTGTTTTCAGTTGTTTTTGCTATCAAAGTAGACTTTTCTGGTTTCACATGAGAAAGAGACTTTCACTAGACTTTACAAAAAGGCCCAATTAGTTAACTTTAATTAGGTTTCATGAACAAACAAAGAACAGTCAATTTTAGAGCATTTATTTATCTAGGTAAAGTGAATTTCTACATGATAATTAATGTGCTAATGATAATTAATGTATTATGTACAACAAAGTTTGTTTCCTCTACAGAATAAAAAAATATATAACAAGCAATTGAACATACTCTCAGAATTGTGAGATGTTAACTCCCAGTTCTGAGAGGAAAAGTCAGACTTGCGATAAATAAAGTCCGAATTTTGAGATATAAAGCCGCAATGACCTTTTTTGATTCTGTGGTGGAAACAAGCTTTACAGGTGTACAAACATGAATTAAAAAAAACAAACAAAAAAATATTTATTAATGTTTATTTATTAACATTAACCTAAATTAATACATGCTGTAAATAATTGCAATTGTTGTTTCATGTTAGTTCACCTTTCCTTTAAAGAAAGAACGGCTGATAAAATACTTTGCAAAGTTGCACATCATTCCAGCCCATGTATGAATATCCTACCAATTTTTACCACATTATAAGCACTTTTGACTGAAAATTATTCTATTAACTGAAATCTATAAGAAGTTCTCAAGCTTGTCTAACTGAGGAGACCGAGTTTAATGGAGGGTCAGTTGGCATAAAGAATCCACCAATAAGACCTTATTTAGCATACAGAAAATCTTTTGGGATTGGACACTTTCATCCTAAAATGCATTATGTATTCAACATGCACCTACAAGTCTCCATGGCAACAATAAATTAAGGCTTTTGTAGGCCATTATTGATGGTTTCAAATCCCGGCATTACCTTCTTTAATATACACCCAGTATACAACAGTGCACTTATCTTGTGCTGGATGATCTGAGATCTGAGTTCTGAGCGAAGTAATTGAATTGTACATAAAGTAGGTCACAGAAGGAGAAACATTTTTAGCAGTATTTTTAGATTAATTCTTAAATTGGACTGAGAGCAGCACACATGCGGGAATCCCACTGGTCACATTTTTCAAACTCAAGCTCTCAGCCACATCTGGAGCAGTAGAGAGCAAATGCACTCTTGAAATAAGAACTCTAAACATGAAGGGAGATGCATTACAGTGATGGAGTGAATAATTCAAAAGGAAGGACATCTCCTCCTCCAGCATCACTCAGAGTCCTCTCCAACACCCACACAGCACTTTCTGACCCACTCTCTGATGCACGCCGACCACTTAGAGTGCTCAAGTAATAAGCCTTCCTTTGAAAGTTAGATTTTGGGTAAAATTGTGCAGATGAGTAATAAATCACAGCCATTATCTATGAGAAACAGCTCTTATTTTTTCTCTTAGTTCTGATGACTTTGATACACTTTGGGCCCTATTTTAATGATGTAAGCGCATGGTCCAAAGCGCACAGCGCAGTTTTGCTTAGGGCATGTCCGAATCCACTTTTGCTAGTTTACGGACGTGAAAAATGGTCGGCGCGCTTCTCTAGTGAGGGAACGGATCTGCTCGTGCGCGTAATTCTGATACATGCAAAGACTATCCATTATAACATGTAGGCATTTTTATATTTATGTACACAATAATAATATTTTAATTTTTGAAATTGTTTGTGTGCTGCTGCGCGTCCCTGTGTGTGTAATAAGCATAAGTGAGTAATAAGTGTACGCACGTTGTGCACCCGCCTATCCGCCTTTTTCTTCGACACGGAAGTAAGCCTATGGGTGAGACTTCCGGTTCATTAGCCGCTATAGGTAAATAACGAGAAGAATTACAATGTGCAGTAAACGGTAAAACTGTTTGCACTACAAACCAGTGTATTCATAATTAAAGATAATACATTACAATAACATGATAAGACACACCAATTTTAAATATCAAGTAGCAAAACAAACAAGCTGGACGTGGATGAGACCGGAAGCTAGACCCATAGACTTTACAAATGGCCACGCCCATTTTTACGGCAAGAAAAAGGTGGATAGGCGCATATTACTAACGCGCTCTTTTCATAACAAAAAATAAATAAATTGCGCCAGACTTTAGACCAGGTTTTTGTTGGTCAATGGCACAGTCTGTTTCAGTTGCCTCAAAATAGCAATGCGCCAGCAATGCACCTGAACACACCTTGTTTTCAGACCAGCACGCCCATGAGCGCACAAATGGGCGCAAATGCATTTGCTATTTAAACAACGCGGTGCAGGACGTGAAAATGACAACTGCGTCGGGCTGAAACTATAGCAAAAAACACATGTGTCGCACCTGGTGCCGCATTGCGCCGGGTGTATGATTAGGCCCTTTGTGTCTAATATTACTGTCAAATTATAAAAATAAAAATAAAAATGCAGTTAATTCCATGTAGCAATATTTGTTGAGTCCCCAAATGACGAAAAATCATAGGTATTGTGAAATCATTGAATCAGCATTACACAAAGTATTTTAAATATTCAATGTGCTGTCTGTTTTATTTCCATATCGTTGAACATAAGCTTAGCAGTAGTGCTGTTCTGTCGCATATCACTGTTTTTCAGCATCTCATGTCATGGCTGTAATATTTTTATGACACCAAGTCAAATTAATAGTTGTTCAATTTTGAAAAATGTGTCTCAATCCTACGTTCTGTTTTGTTCCTTTCCATTAAGCTGTTTTTACACGCAAGAACGTTGCCTTTTTTTCTTTACATTTTTTTAAATAATAATAATAATAATTATTATTATTGTTGTAGTATTTTTTATTCATTATTTTAATCTTACCAAATTAATGTATTACATGTTTAGGCCTAATTCCCATAATCTGTGCAAGGTAATTATTTTAGCTTAGTGTTTAGTTCTCTTTCACTCTGGTTAGATTTTGTTCAGTTTTACCAGTGTTTATTTTATTTGATTATTATTATAATATATATATGTTCCTATGGCTCAGTGGTAGCAGCGCAAAGGTTGTGGGTTCAATTTGAACACACATACTGATAAAAAATGTATAGCCTGAATGCACTGTAAGTTGCTTTGGATGAAAGCATCTGCTAAATGCATAAATT